>NW_028120540.1:0-100000 GCF_965178545.1 Coloeus monedula
TGATCTAAATGCCAGCAGCCCCCAAAGGGACAATGTCATCACCTCCCTTTGCTCCCAAAGTGTCCACTGTGTTCCCCACAGGTACCCTGGGGATGCCAGGGAGGTGCCTTTGCCCACAGTGCCTTTCTCCTGCCCCTCTCCAGCCTGAGGCCTCTTCTCCCTTCCCTGCCAGCTGATGCCAAGGAAGGAAGACACAGTGAGTGCTGAGTTGACCTCCAAATAGTCCTTCCCTCACCTTGAGATGACCTGAGATTTTACCCCCAAAATGTCCCCATCTGCCTCCTTCTGAGTTCCTCATTTTTTACAAGGAAGCATTCTTTCTCTGCTCTGGAGATTACCACAAGATTTGCCCCCAAAACTTTCCCCACCTGTCCACTACCTCTTTCCTCATTTCCACCTCAATCTTTTCATTCTTTGCCCTACAGATGCTTTCAATTTTTACCCCTCTGAACTTCCCTACCTGTCCATAAGTGATTACCTCAGTTTACCCCATCAAGTGCATTCTCTCTGCTACAGATCACCTCAGATTTTACCCCCAGCATTTTCTGTACATCTCCACCGCTGAGTACTTTATTTTTACCTCCAAATACTCATTTTCTACCATGGAGATTCCCTCAAGTGTTACCTGCCAGATTTACCCACCTGTCCACAGCAATTCCCTCCGTTTACCTCAGGATGCTCCTGCTCTCTCCTAGAGATGACCTCACATTTTACCCCCTCAGTTTTCCCTACCTGCCCAGTTCTGATCACCTCCTTTTTACCTCAAAACATGAGTTCTTTCTTCTACAGATGAACTCGGATTTTATTACCAAAATGTCTATTTTGTCCCCTGTGCACTGACTAGATTTTAAAACCCAAACCACGCAGGTTATGTCTGTCTTACCCCCAAAATGTTCATTCTGTCCCCTACAAATTAGGTCAGATTTTTTCTCAAAACCACTTATGGTTCCTACATAATTACCTCAGGGTTTGCCCCCCACATTCTACCTCATCTTGACTACTGATCACCTCATTGCTTCCTCAATATGTTCATTCTTTGCCCTACAGATCTTCCCAAGTTTTACACCCCAAATTTCCTTGCCTAGCCCCAGTGATTGCCTCAGTTCATGTCAGTGGTCACACTCTCCCTAGAGATTACCTCAAGTTTAACCCCCAAAATTTTCCTTAACTGTCCACAACTTATTACCTCATTTTTACCAAAAAAGATTCATTCTCAACCTTTAGATCATTTCAAGTTTGACCCCCCAAAATTCCCCTACCTGTCCACTACTGATTCCCTCATTCTTCCTTCAATATTTATTTCCTTTCTACCATGTAGCTTCTATCAAGATTTACCCCCAAAGTTTTCCATCTGTCTACTACTGCTTACCTCATTTTTACCTCAAAATGTTCTTTCTACAGCTTATTTAATATTATTTTTACACAAGTTTCCCTATCTGCCCACAACTGATTCCCTCATGTTACCTCAGTGTGTTCATGCTCTCCCCTAGAGATTAGCTCAGATTTAGCCCCCAAATTTTCCCCACATGCTCAGTACTCATCACCTCCTTTTTCCCTCCAAGTGTTCATTCTCTGCTCTTGAGACTTTGTCAAGTTTGGCCTCCAAAATGTTCCTTCTTTGTCTACTACTGAGTACCTCATTTTTGCTCCAAAATATTCATTCTGTCCCCTACAGATTACATCAAGTTTTACCCCCCAGTTTTTCCTTCCTGTACAATATTAACTCTTTTCTGCCCCAAAAATGTGCATTCTTTCCCCTAAACATCACCTCAGCTTTTCCCTCAAAAATGCCACCTTGCTCTGCTTGACATCACCTCCCATTTTCCTACACAAACAATTCTTGTGTCCCCTCTCAGTCACCCCAGGTTTTCAGCTGAAAATGTCTCCTCTGTCCCCTCAAAGTCATCCCAGGTTTTCCCAGTGAGGAGCTGCAAGGAATTCAGGCAGGGCCAATGACACCAGGGAACAGCTGTAAATTCAGAGGCAGAGAGAGAAGATCTACCAGGAAAGGGGAAAGGTTCAGAAAACATTTCTGCAATTAATTAATAATTATTTCCAGTTCCCCACTGAGAAGAACACAACCTCACAGCTGTTAAGGCCTGACAGTTCCCTGCAGGGAGAGCTCAGCCCATGTGCCCAGAGGCAATCGCAGCATCTGCAAGAAAGAAAGAAGCAGCAAAAGGTGATTGCTTCTCTTTCAAAGTTATTTCAAGTGCTCACACCCAAACCCACCTTTGCTCTTGATTCTGGCCGGGTGCATGGTGAGCGCTGGGCACAGGTCATGTCATCCATGCTGGTGTGAGTGATGCTTTCTGGGGGAAAGCAGCTGATCTCCAAAGTTCCCTTCCTGCCCTGTGCCTGATCTGCACAGGAGAAAACCTCTTCCAGGAAGGGATTGTGCTCCCTCTAATGCCATTTGCCCAGTCTGTTCCATGGGGATATTGCCAGCCTGGGGCAGCAGAGGCACACGCAGCTCTCAGCACTCCCTGCTCCAAGCACAGCTCTGGGCTCCTTTGCAGACTGCCTCTGCCATGGGGTTTTCTCCAGGAGAAGCCAAGGAATTGCTCCTGGAAGGGTGCAGATTAAGTTATCCCAAAGGGAAGCAAAGAGTAAGTACTCCAGGAAGAGCCCTTGGGATCTGCTGGGCTGAGGTGGGAAGGGGACATTCATTCCCTGCAGGGCCAATACACAACAACCTCCAAGCCAAAGCACAGACTGGCAGGTGGGGTCTGACAGCAGCACTCTGACAAACCTCCTTGTCATTCTTCCCTGCAGTGACTTTTGCAAGCAAACTCTGAAGCTGACAAGCCCAGAAGCTCCATCCAGCCACTCTGGAAGGAAAGGATACTCCCAGGGATGAGGCACATTCCCAGCAAACTCTCCCAACACAGCCTGGAGGCAGCGCTGGAGCTCGGGTGTGGGGCTGGGAAGGGCTGCCAGGAGCACGCAGCCCCCAGGTGGGGTGGCAGCGGCAGCAGCAAATTCCCACAGGCTGATGGCACAGCAGAGAGACAAAGGCCAGCAGTGCCCACGGGAGGTGCAGGGTTAATTCTGCTCCCTGCCCTGCCCCATCCCCGCAGGAAATCTCCAAGGGGGAGAGAAACTCTCAGGGTGCCCAAAATGCAGCATCTGTCACCCTGATCCAGCTTCAACTCAGCGTGGGGGGCCAAACTCCCCCCACAGGTAAACACTGAGCTGACCTGGTCAGTCTCAAACACAGCCCCAGTTCTCACCTTCAGCCTGCTCCTGGGGCTGCTGCCACATTCCTGACAAGGAGCCCCTTTGGACAGGGCTCTCTCTGTGTCTCAGGTGCTGGGCACTGCAGGGACCAGGGCAGCCCCCTCTGGGGACAATTGGGGATTCATCCCACACCATGGGCAGGACCAGGGGCCCTCCAGTACAGGCTGGTGGGGCCAGAGCCCATTGGGTTTGGCTGCTCAAACACCAAAGCTTTTGGCAAAGATGGGACAAGTTAAGTGGGTTTTCCTGGCCTGAGAGAGAGAAGAAATTGTTGAAATTAAGCATGGCAATTAAGTCCACTGTGGAAGTCAAAGGCTCCTGGCTTTCCCATTCCTGTTCTGATTGCTCACTAGAGGGTTTTATCCATAAAAAAATGAGAGGTGGCACCAAATAAAAGAGCTCTTTTTCAACATTTTTCCCCTACTTACTTTCATACATAAAAAGGATGTCCATTTTTTCTTAGTGCATTCTTTGCCTAATTTTAACAGAACTGTTTTCCTTCCAGGCCCCACTTGTGGGTTCTTCACTCCTTTGCCATTGGACTTTGGACAAAGGAAGAGAAGCATCTGCTCCAAACGGGTGTCATCCTATGGGGAACACCCCCTGTACCAGCCCCAGCCTGGGCCAAGCACGCTGCCTCACTCTCCCCATTCTGGATGCTGGCTCCAATCCAGTCTGAGTTTTCCCCTGTTTTCCATGTCTAAGGACAGGAACTTGTCCTGGTCAGGGTGTAAGGCCTTAAACTGCACCTTGATCTGGGGGGCTGGGACTGGGATTCCAGCAGGGAATTCATTGTTTTACAAATAAAAGTTATTCCAGGGAGCTGCTGCTTCACCACACAGTGTCAGCAAAAGAGAGAGAACACCAAAGGTGTATCCAAAAACAAGGATGGAATGATTCCTCCTGCTTTGAGTGGGATCAGGGCTTATGCTGCCCTGGAATGACAAAGAACTTCTCCCTCAGCCCCCTAGAGAGCCATCAAAAAGCCAAAGTGCAGCAGGGAAGGAAGGAAAGGCACCTGCTGGGGACAGCACAGCTCCAGCTGCTCATGGGGACTGGGACTGAGTCTGGAGCCAAAAGCCCCTTCCCAGGCTGGAGGGGCTTGCCTAAAGCACCACCTCTGGGAAGCAAAGGGCTATGGAAGAAATGGAGTGGGAATTTACAATAATAATCATAATGGATCGGGAAAGAGCAACAACAGAAGCAACAATCATTCCAAGGGAGCAGGAGGGATGCTGAGCTTTAAACAAGGTTTGAGTGAGGCAGCAGCTCCTGGCAGTTCTAACCCACAGCTCCAGCTCTGCGATTCCAGGAGCACTGCAAGCTCCTCCTGCCCAGTCCCTGGCTTTGCCTCCTGCCAGTACTCGGCACCTCGGGCACGGGTGGGTGCGAGTGCTCCAGTGCTGCTGCCCCGAGGGAGCGGGAAAATGGCCACTAAACCCCTTCCCACTGGGCTGGCTCTGAGCTCTGGCTGGGGAAAACATTTGGCACCCCTGGCATTTCAATGCAATCAGTTTCCATCACTTTGAAGATGCACTGAATAAACCCAGGGCACATAAGTAAACCTCTCCCCATAAGGAGAGCCCCAGGGAATACACAATTATTCCTATGCCTGGCCAAAGAAACCAGGAGCCAGGTTTTGGGGAAGAGACTCCAGACTCTTATCTCCTTCCCTGGCTGTAAACCACTTGCAGAGGCTTTGGAGTTCATACAAGCTTGTCAGGATTTGGCTACTTCATTTAAATTCTATTCAGATACTGGAATGGAAGTGTCCTAAAGGCACCTCACTCAGACTTTAAGCCCTCTACCACCAAAGAATTTAGATGCTCTTTTCTTAGGAACACCCCACCTCTGCTTCTTTAGGTGTCTCCATGTGGGACATCAATTAAATGCGGACAAATTTTAGAATGCAGCTTCCAAGTCAAGTTACCTGCTAGGAAATTACTCCAGCTCTCTGGCACCTTGGGCTGTTTTAAACACAGCCTGGCCCTTCATGGCTGAGGCTCTGAGCTACACAACTTGTGAGCTGGCAAGTAACAGCAGCTGAGGTCTCATCCCAGCTGTACACAAAAACAGGGAGTGGGGGCTGCACTTGGATACATGCAGGCAGGGTTGGGCCCCTTCTGAAAGCTTCAATCCCTGTTTTTCAGAGACTCAATCAGGGATAATGACATTTTCACAAAGCTCTCTTAAGGCACGTGAAAACCCGAGCAAGAAAATGGAATCAAAGCCTTTGTTCCACTGGCCTCACGCCCCAAATTCCAACGGGACAGACAAGTCCCTCTCCTCGCAAGGCAACGTCTCCTACCTGGATCTGTGCCTTCCCCAGCCTTTGGTGGCCGCTGTCTCCATCCTCCCACACCTCCTCATCTTCCTCCTCAGCAGGCCTGGCTTCCTCATCCTGCAGAGCAAGCACAGGGACACTCACCAGCCTGCTCATCCCAAACCTGGGCAGCAGGGATGGACTGCTGGGACCCCCTGGACAGTCACCCCTCTGCTGGCCACCATCCCTGCTCTGCAGTCCATTCCCGTTCCTGGCCTGGCATCTCCTTTGAACGGGATGTTAAACCACAACCACTTGCTCTGCTGGGTTTTGGGACATCAGAGACTCCTCCAAGGCAGTGGACAAAGCTCCTGTTCCCACAGCCTCTGCCTCCCAAAGCCCTGCTAGGGCCAGGCAGAGCAAGGGAAACCCCTCAGTTCCTGCTGGAAATTTCCTCTTGTGCCCGTAAACCCAGGGAAATCGTGGCTGCCCCATCCCTGGAAGTGTTCAAGGCCAGGCTGGCCGCAGCTTGGAGCACCCTGTGGATGGAATGAGGTGATCCTTAAGGTCCCTTCCCACCCAAATTATTCCGCCATTCCAGGATGATTCTGTGATCTCTCCCTGCATTTATTTTGCATCGTTTCCTCTCTAATCTGAATTCCCAAATCGAAATGATTTTTTAAAGAAATCATTTAAAATTATCCCAGGAATAAAAAGGGGTGCATCAAACATACAAGAATCATTCCTACCTCCATCAAATCATTGTTAATTGGAAGCCTATTTCCTCATCTCTGTCCTTAGTTTTCCTTTCCTAGGAAACCTTATGATCCCACAGTTTCTCCAAGAGATTTACTGGGATTGCAGAAAGGTTTGCTTTGTCAGGGAGGCAAGGGGGTTTACAACACTTGTTCCTCTGCATCTTTATCCTTTCACCAGCTTTCCCCTGGAACGGTGCTGCAAGAGAAGTTCAGAATTACTAGAAATGGATCAGGTTCACCTTTTTTCCTCATTCTTTTCCAACGACTTCCAAATTCTTGGAATTATCCTCAAATGAGGCCTAGCAAGCTACTGTGAAAACATCAATCAGAGGAACATCTTGACAAGAGAAAACCACATCCAGCAGCAGCCAAAACAATGCCACTGCTATTCTTACCTGGTCTCCAGGTGCTCCAGCCAGAGCTCCCAACACCCACTGCCATTCCATGGGGGTGAGGAGGCAGTTTTGGACGTGTTCTTTGCCACGGGATGGGATAACAGAGCCCAGAGGGTCTTTGTGTCCCTTCCAAGCCACCCCATGATTCCATGATACCATCAGCACCTATACCAATTCCATTCTGGAAAGCCCAATTCCATTCCTCCCATCAACTCAGAATTTCTCCCTTCCTCTCTCTGCTCCACATCAGGCATGTGTTGCCACAGGCATGGGATGCCTCAGCATTGCCTGGGAATGCCACTCAAGGCTGCCCTGGTGGCCTCAGTGCTCCAAAATGCCCAGCTGGCTCCCGTTCCAGTCAGGAATGTCCCAAACAGCAGCGTGGGGTGTGCCCTCTGCCATCCCACCATTGGGGCAGCTCCCATAGAATGTGACCAACTTACTGGGTTTGGAATTCCTGGCTTAAAAGTCAGGTGGTGGAATATCCTCTCCTGGGAATATCCAGAAGACCAGAAGGCTCCCTGGAAGTCACAGGTCAGGGACAGAGTCAGATGAACGATCCTGAACTGGTTTTCAGGGGATGCATCCCCAGCCTGTGGCTGCAAAAACTCCAGAGCTGTTCCTTCCCCTTGGGACAGCCAGAGAAAACATCCCCAGCATGGATTTCTGACAGGAAAAACCTCACTGCTCCAGGCTACTTGGCTCCTCCCAAATCCAGGCCAGCACTCCAACAGGCTCTAAGGACAAAACAACAGCAAAGACCATCTCAGGGCACACGCCACGAGTTGGGCGTCACATTCCTCACTGGAACTGGGCTGTTCCCACATCCCTGGGACAGTCGGGAGCATCCCCCGTTCCTCACTCTTCCATTCAGGACAAAGAGACAACAGAGCTGTCAAACAGCCAGTGTCTTACCCCAACAATCCAGGGAAAACCACCTTACTCTGGGGAGAAACATCATGCCCAGTTATGGAAAAAGCCAAAGAACAGTACTGGAAACACTCCCGGGCATGGAGGCTCCCAGCTCCGGAAATGCAGCTCACAGGCTTCTTCCCATGGGAACCCCAATCTTGCCCGGGACTGGGCTCAGGGAGAAAGTCCTGCCCATTCCACCACTCTGGCACAGACACCCCAGGAAGGTGTCCCTGACCATGGCAAGGGGCTGAACAGGATGGTCTGTAAGGTTCTTGCCAGCACAGACCATTCCAGGAGTTTAAGGTGGATTTGAGCAGCTCCTGGGGACATGAACACCACCCACACCTCCCACCTGGCTCAGCCCAGAGTCCATCCAGCACTCACAGAGAGCTGCTGGGAGCTGAAATTCTCCCTGCTCCCCCTGCCTGGGAAACCCTGCCTCCAGCTCCTGGGAAAGGGGAGCTGCATCCTGCTGGGTGCCCCTGGCTCTGGGCAGCTGCCGCCTTCAGGCGGGGGGATGGCTCGGGCAGCTCTGGTGACTGTTCCACCTCAATGATTTTGTGTTTTCCTGCATTTCCCTGGGCTGGAGGGGAGCAGGGGGTGCGGTGGGAGTGCGGGAAGGCAGCAGCGGGGAGGGCAAGGAGTGGGGCCGGGCACCGCACGGCGCAGGGGGGCTTCTGCTGGCAGTGGAGGGGCGCGACCGTACGGAGGCGTCCCCGCCGCTGCCGGCCACTGCCCACGGGGCTCCTGCCCGCCCCCGGCGCCACTGACCCCACACCCCGTGTCCCCACACTGGGAACCACCACGGAAAATCATGCTGGAACCTCTAATCCTGAGCCCGAGCCTTGACCTTTTATCCCCTGACCTTTGACCCCTTGACCCATTCCTTGACAACCCGAGCTTTGATCCCTTACCTTTGACCATCCAGCAAGTGGCCAAGATGCCCGCGGGTGGCTACGCCAGCGAGTAGGTGAAATGGAGACCGTGGCGATCGTGCCAGACCCGAAGGCGAGCTCCTCGGGCAAAAAGATCCACGATGATGTCGAGACTCAAAGGCCGATGACAGAGATGGGTGGGAACTGCCCTGCCCAGCAAAGGCTCAGGTGATGCTGAGGAGAAACCCTCTCCCTTTACTTCCAAGGGGCCCTCCCACAACAGCCCTCTCCTCTAAGCTAACTTCCAATTGCCTCCTGGAACTCCAAAGGCCTTTCCCTTCTCCCAACCACCGCTCCCAACACTTAGCTTTCTGAAGACAAACGGACAAAATCCATCCTTGGCAGAAAAAATGCATCAGCACCTCAGATGTCAACACGTTCCCCACGGTCCGCTTTGGCAGCTGCGAAAGATGGAGAACAAGGAGAAAATTCAGCCTCTGACAACACACGCCAAAAGAGACCCCTTCCGCAAGGCCCCCTCCCTCGAAACTGCCGAGGCTCAGCGCTTACCTGCTCTCTCCAAACTTCAGCTCCACACCTGCTCACGGTACCTAAGACAACAAAACAGAAAACGTCACTGTTGCCCTCCAGAAGAGCATCCCCTGGCTACTCCACACCACTGCCCCGGCTCACCTCAAATCCTGATCTGACTCTGGAGGTGGCCAGGACAAACCTGCACAATGAAAAGGGACACGCTCAGCACGCTGCCATAGACCGCTGGCCTATCAGCCACCCCACCTAAATGCCAACTCACCTGCTCGCCTCTGTCCCTTGGCACGCCCAGGGCAGCAGCAGCACCTGCAGAGAAGCAAAGCAAAAACACACAAAACATGCTGAGAGACTGTGAAACCACAGCCTCCCTGCTCCGACTGAAGTACACCACACCTATACCTTAGGCTTGCACGCTCCAGCATCCAGGGCCAGGACATCCTGCAAGTGGACCACCTAAAACACACAAACAACAACGGATGCTTAGAGCTGCTCCAAAAATTGAGACCGAGGCCGTAACAACTCATTCTGTCCACCGGTCACTGCTCACCTCGCTCCATCGCCCCTGACTGCCAATATCCGGCATTACTTCCAAAAAAAAAAAAAAGACATGGAACAATGCTGTAACATAGTAGCATGACATAGCCCAGCAGGACTGCAGAGAGGGGCAGAGAGGGAAAGCCGGCCAGGATCTCGTTCCCAGCCCTGAGCAGGGGCTTTACTGGCCTGACTGTCCTGTACTACCCGAGCTCTGGGGACAATGAACCAGGCTCAGTCCCTGCCTCACCACTGGCACCCTGAAATTCTGGCACTGCAAGAGTCAGGGGAGGCTTCAGCAGTGATTTCAGCAAGGTCAGAGCTGCTCCCAGCAAAAGCTGTTCTTAGACTACTCCTGGCAGAAGAACCCAGAGTACCTGCCACTGCAGGATGCTTGTGACTTCCAGGTGGAGGAGAAGGGTGGAAACAATCCAAGATGAAGACAGAATGATGAACACAGCAAAGAGGATTTCTGTATGCTCTGCACTGTTTTGTCACGTTTAGCCCTTCCTGGGCTGTTCTCTGCTTGTTGTTCTCAAGATCAACATCTCCGACTAAGGGCGGGTGATGTGAATTCCAAGGAAGTACAATTCAATTCTCCCCTAGATCTTTCCCTAAAGTACAAGATACTGATTCACCTCCCTTCCCACCAGAGTCAATCAAAGACTATCCAAAAACGTAAATTATGATAATGCGGAATCTGGTCTCCATTAGAAAAATTAATGTAGTATTTTTTATCAGAGCTTTGGTTAAATGTAACAACGCAGGAAGTTCCTGTGCTCAGGTTATTGGAGAGTGCGAGGTTTTCTCATCGCATCAGCCCTGTCAGCTGACAAGTGTGGCTGTGCACTAAGGCACAAAGCACCGACGTTTGCACACTACAGCTGGAATCTGCTATCTCCGTGTGCAGACACAACCACTGCTCATCACAGATAAACCCACAAGGGCTGCTCCAGCACTGACTTACCTGGGGAAAAACCAGCACTAAGAGGAGCAAAATAAAAAGCATGGGAGTAGTAGTTTCACCCTGAGCAGCTCCGTGAGATGGGCAGGAATCAGAGAATCCCCTGAGTAACTCTGAACTTGCTTTTCCTGATCACCTTTCACAGAATCCATAGCAGCAACCCGTGAACATCCCGTGTGTAGGTTTATTCCAAAACCCACTTGCAGAAACATCAGGATATTGCACCTAAAGCTGCCTCTGCCAGAGGGAAGCAAGAGCTGGGGCTGGGAGAGGAAACAGGCAGGAACTTGCTCTCAGGAGAGGCAGCACGTGGGCTGCTGGCACTGCCAGCAGGAGGATGCAGGTGGGAGCAGGTAAAATTCCAATACAAAATGCAACTGGGGAATGTGACGGTGCAGAGGCTGTAGGTTGGCAGTCTAAGACTTTGGGGTTTATCACAGCTCCATGAAAGCACCGAATTTCGCCAGCAGGTACCACTCATCCTCCTCAGGACAAGCTTCCAAGAGTTCATCTCTCAATTTGTGCCCCAGTGTGGGCCAAGTGCTGGTGGAGCCTGGGCTGGCACCCCGAGCTCTCACCCCAGCTGGCACCCCCAGGCCTTTCCAATGTGCCACTGCCACCCAAGCCACAATGGTGGGGCCTGAGGAAAGGAAGGAATGAGGAGGGACTTAGGACACAATCCTGCCCTTCAGACAGGCAGATTTACCTGTGCTCCAGTCTCAAGGGGGCTCTCAGTGGATAACTCAAGCATCCCGCGTGGGACACTGGGGCCAAGGAGCAGCTGGAGGCAGCTCTGTCACCTGGGCTACCTGTGTGTAGCCATATTTAGCAATAACTGAATTGATTGAAATAAAGGGTAAAAGCTTGACTCAGCCTGTAACTTTCACCTTTCTTTCAAGTGCAAAAAGAAGCAGAAAAATCCATTCATATTGATGCTTTCCAGCTATGTCTCTTTCAGATTCCCAGGTATTCATCCCCTCACAGAGTTTTAGCGGTGACACAGAAGAAAGTTCTTTGCGTGCTGCCAGAAAAACGAGATTTCTCCCATTTTTTATTTTCACACCTAAAGTATGAAAACATTATCATCACACAGAAGAGTTCTGCACACTCTCCTGTGGGCAAGGGGAAGATTCCCTGATAGGCAGATTCCAACCCCTCCTGTCCATATTTACATCCCTAAGGCCTCAGACCCTCTGTAGGTAACCACGGGGTTCCCAGGTGAGAGGAGTCACTGTGAGAACAGAATTAAACCCCAAAGCACCTCTGAGGAGACAGCGCCTGACTCTGGGAGTGCCTCCCTCTCGCGTGGAAGGTGTGGCTTACTCAGGAGTTACTCCAGGAGTTCCTACTCTGCCCAGGCCAGGCCTGCTCCGGACACTCCCCGTGCCCTCAGAGCCACAAACCCAGCTCAGGGCTGGGCTCAGAGCTCCAACACCACCAGGAATGAGCACTCCCTGAGCCCCCTGCCCTCCCAGCCCTGCTCTAGGCTGGGCAGGCACTGAGGGGCTCACTGACACCTCCAGGGTGGCTCTTTAAAGGTGGTGGCACAGGTGCTCCACAGCAGACCTGTGCCAGACCCAACTTCTGCACGGGCAAGGAAGAACCTCCCAAAGCAGGTGACACAAAAAGCTCTGGTGTGGCCCAGGGACTGCTCAAGGTCACAACCAAAATTAGTTCTGAGCTCAGGGTGGTGTCACTTCAGTTCCCTGCCACTGCTGCCACTTCCTGCCACCTTCAGCTTTTGCTCCAGGCACCAAAATATGATTTTTTCAAGGCCAGCCCATCTAAACTATCTGAAATTGCAGCCTGGCCGATCTCGGGAGCTCCCAGACTCACTCATGAGGATGAAGTGACAGACCAGCAGTGAGCACTTCTCCCTCTTCCAGCCAAGCTGTGAATTGCTCCTCCCTCAGCTTCAGCAACCACTTTTCGTGCCAGTTCCTGAAGAGAATCTCGTGCTGAACATCCATCACTTTCTCAATGCAGAGCATTTGGCTTCATCCTCAAGCCCTAGAAACACTCAGCTAAACCAGCACTAAAACCTGATTAAACTTGCATCCTGCACAGCACAATGAACTTGGACTTGGGCAGGAATCAGAATATCTGGGAATGAAGAGAACCCAAGAGCTCGGAGAGGTTTGCTTTGCCCTTGTCCTGCCTTGGGCTCCTGGCTCTGCCACAGCAGTTACAAGAAGCAGAGCAGCGACCTCCCCTCCCCTCCTCATCAACACAAACCCCCAAAAGCAGAGTTTGTCTCTCTCAGACCCACCTTGAGCTGTGTCCGCAGCAACAACGAGGCTGTTGAAAGCAGCAACCCCACAGCTCGGCGTCTGCAGGGCTGCACCCTCTCCATCCTACAGCCTCTCCATCTCCCCACAGCTTGGAGTGATCTGTTCTCCCAGTTTAGAGAAGGTGACACCAACCTCACTTTGGTTTGGGTACAAACTCTGAGGCAGACACTGAAGGCAAAGGAAGACGAGGCCTTGGTGGGAAGGGACCTTAAAGCCCATCCAGTGCCACCCCTGCCAAGGGCAGGGACACCTTCCACTGTCCCAGGCTGCTCCAAGCCCCAGTGTCCAGCCTGGCCTTGGACACTGCCAGGGATCCAGGGGCAGCCACAGCTGCTCTGGGCACCCTGTGCCAGGGCCTGCCCACCCTCACACGGAAAGATTTCTTCCATGTATCTACTCTGAACTGAAGTTTAAGTATCTAAGCTCAAGTTTAGTTATTGCTGAGCCTCTGCTGAAGATAACTGAGACACCATAGTAGGAGAGAAAGGAAACAGGCCTGTAGAACAAACCACAGGCGAGTAACAAACCAAAATGATGTGGCCAAGAACAATTATTGCCACAGAAAAGAAACCTCAGTCACCAAAAACTCCAGTCTATTCCTACATCCTCACCCAGGGGGACTCCAAACACGACACTGCAACTCATGCTCCTCCCAGCTCCACACACACATTGCTGGGACCTCTTGCAAGCTGCTCGAGCTCTCTCCACGTGCCAAATCTGCCCATGGCAGAGGTGCTGCTTTCCTGGCTCAGCTCCCAAGACTCAACTCTCAGTATTTCCGCCCTCAATACTGTAAATTTCTGGTGATCTGGAGCAAAGATTTCTGGCTTGCTGTGTGGCTTCTCACACAGAACCTGACCCCAGGGGCTCAGTCTCACTCTCTCCGTGTTTGACACAAGTCATAAAGCAAGAACTGCAAAGACATTTCGAGGCAGTATCAGGGGCCTGAGACAGCTTTTGAGATCAAAGTTGAAATCCACTGTTTTCTTTCATTGCTGTTAAACTGTACTGGAGTCCTGGGGGCACTTTTGGGCGCCACAGTATACAAAAGATACAAAGCTGACAGCATCCAAAGAAGGGACATGGGGATGGGGAAGGGTGTGGAAGGACCATGAAAGAGCTGCTGAGGGCACTGGGTTTGTTCTGGTAGAGAAGTGTGAGGTCAGAACACATCGGGGGCTACAGCTCTGATCTCCGCTCCCTGGGACACAGACAGGACCCAGGGAGCAGCTGGAGCTGGGCCAGGGCAGGCTCACGCTGAGATCAGGGAAAGGCTCTTCCCCCAGAGGCTGCTGGGCACTGCCCAGGCTCCCCAGGGAATGGGCACGGCCCCGAGGCTGCCAGAGCTCCAGGAGCGTTTGGACAGCGCTGCCAGGGATGCCCAGGCTGGGGCTGTTGGGGGGTCTGGGCAGGGACGGGGGTGGGACTGGGTGATCCCTGTGGGCCCCTTCCAGCTCAGGATATTCCAGGATTGTCTCACTCCCCAACAGGGAAGAGTCTGCTCTCACACAGAGCTGCACACACACTGTGCAGGAGGCAGCAAATGACAACAATTGACATTGATACATTAATAAAGCCAAGATATTAAGCAAGCCAAAAGATAAATTTTCCCTTTTGTTCCTGACCAACAAGACCTGTCCCACTCCCAGTCCAGCCACTAAGCAACTCCAGTGTGACACAGGGACTGTCTCACACCTCGAGGCCGACACACAACAGCAGCACAGCACCGGGAGTTTAATCACGTTTCCCTCATTAGAGGAGACAATTAATGACCGCTCAGGTGCACAACCACTCCTGCAGAGCACTTCACTAGACCCCGTTTTGCAAGAACTCCCCCAGGCTGCAAAGCCCCATTTGCCAGGGACCTGAGAGAAGAATTCGGTAGTTTTAAAGGAATGTCAGGAACTAGGAATACACCTGAGTGTAGGAACCGAGAGTGCCGAGAATATTTCTCGGTTTCCATCTCGCCCGATCCATCTGTTACGGCGCAAGGCAGAGGCAGGTCCCTACCTCCCGAGCCTGGGGTCCTCCCATCAGATGAGCCATGCGCGCGGCCAGGGGCGGTCCCGGAGCTTCCATCGGGCCCTCCCGCTATCCCCATGCGGCCTGGGTTCGCGGCCGCTTCCGCGTTTGAACGGCGGCGCCTGCTGCTGACGTCATCACTCCCGCCGCTTCCATCCCGGCCTTACTTCCGCCTTCAGGAGCCCTCACTTCCACGCCTGCGCGGCGCGGCATCGGCCGCCCCTCCTCAGTGCCGGTTACCCCGGCAACGCCGCTCGCGGCTCGAGCCGCTCCTGGCCCGGCCCCGGCCCTGCCCGGGACGTCAGCCCCGGCCCCGCTGCCAGCCCAGCCCCGGCCCCGCTGCCAGCCCAGCCCCGCCCCCGCTGCCAGCCCAGCCCCGGCCCCGCTGCCAGCCCAGCCCCGGCCCCGCTGCCAGCCCAGCCCCGGCCCCGCTTCCAGCCCCGCCCCGGCCCCGCTTCCAGCCCCGCCCCCGCTGCCAGCCCAGCCCCGGCCCCGCTTCCAGCCCCGCCCCGGCCCCGCTTCCAGCCCAGCCCCGCCCCCGCTTCCAGCCCAGCCCCGGCCCCGCTTCCAGCCCAGCCCCGCCCCGCCCCCGCTTCCAGCCCAGCCCCGGCCCCGCTTCCAGCCCCGCCCCGCTCCCGCTGCCAGCCCAGCCCCGGCCCCGCTTCCAGCCCAGCCCCGCCCCGCCCCCGCTGCCAGCCCAGCCCCGCCCCCGCTGCCAGCCCAGCCCCGGCCCCGCTGCCAGCCCCGCCCCGGCCCCGCTGCCAGCCCAGCCCCGGCCCCGCTTCCAGCCCAGCCCCGGCCCCGCTGCCCGGCACCAGCGCTTCCCAGGCCAGCCCGGTCCCGCCCACGGTCCCGGCCGCCCGCCCGGCACCTCCAGCCACACACGGACGCTTCAGCTGCCACGCCGATACGACCGATAAGCACAGCACCTCCAGCCAGCAGTGCAATTCGTTCGGCTACTGCAGTTCCATCCTAGGAGCTTTCGGCAGCTACACCTCCTACCAGCTCTGTGTCCACACAGCCCCCGTCTGCACCGCAGCCACAGCCGTGGACACACAGCAGAGACATTTCAACAGCTGCCGTGTCACCACGGCATGTACCCCCTATCATCACTCTGATAACACCACTCAGAGGATTATCACAACAATCACACGATGCTGAACCATGTTTCCCGTGCCATTTCAGCGAAACAAATACGATTTTATCTCCAGAACAGAAAGAGGACTTTCTCAACTATACGTGGACACCTCTTCCATCACAACAGGACCAAGCACGTGTTATTAATAGTGACGTCTCGCATCGAGACATTCCATTTCATGCACATTCTTCTCGAACTTCTCAGGGACATTCAGCTGATTTTATGGGACTTTTTCATCCTCAAATGCCTGCTCAACACTTCAGTGAGAAGGATATAGTGACCAGCACAGCTTCAGAAAGCATTCCTCTATCTTCCCAAGCTTCATCTCCTTTTTTTACAACAACCAATACAACTCCAACTTCTCATATGCCTTCTTCACAGCTTCGAAATCCACAACAGGCATCTGATCCCTCATTTTTCCACCGTCGCTTTCAGCTTTCGGATGACTTTGTTCGTCACCTTTATTTCCGACTCAGAGAACGTGCAGATTATCTGCCTCCAGAGGTTGCAGCACTGGGTCCCCACCCCTCACCCATCCCGCATGCTGGCAGTACCCTACCCAGATCCACTGCACCCTCTCCTCCAGTGGCCAGATCACAGCCACCTGCGATGGCAGGTTCAGCCACTCCTCGTTTATTTCCTTACAGTGCACAGCCGCAAATACCGACCCCTATTCCTCATCCAGGAGGGGGAGAAGAACATGGAATAATAATAAAATAAGAATTTTAAAGTTGTTTATTTTATATTAATTTTTTTTAATTTTATGAGAGAACTACATACCCCATGACATTTGAGTTTCAATTATTAATTCAGTTAAGGTTCTCTTTAAAGTTTGTTTCATCCTCTCTACCCGTCCTGAACTCTGTGGGTGCCATGGGATATGTAGTTCTCTCATAAAATAAAAAAAAAAAATAAATAAATAAAATAAACAACTTTAAAATTCTTATCCCTTAGACCCTGTGTTTCCCACCCAGCATGAAGCATACTTGCTTTCTTCTGTGTTAATGAGTTCTTTTGAATTTATAAATACTTGTATTAGCGGTGATGGCGCCCGCCCGCGGAGTGATCTCCCGGAGGGACTATTTGTGATGCGCTCCTGCCCGCGGAGGGATCAGCGCTGATGCCGCCCCGCCCGCCCAGCTGCTCTCGCTGCCTTTTCCCGCTCTCCCCTCTGCTCCCAGCGCTTCTCCTGCAAAGGGCGCGGCTTTTCCTGGGCTCTTTTCCTGCCGGGCTGCAGCGAGCGCTCCCCTCAAGGAGCAGGGGCAGCTTTGCTCGCGGCGGCAGCGATTCAACAGAGCAGGCCCGGAACAATTCCTGCTTAGCCGGGCTTTGAGCACATTCCTGAGCCAGCACCAGCAGCAGCGAGTGAGGCAGCGGCACATGAAGGAGGCTGCGGCTCTGGCCAGGCTGGGGAGGGGTTCCTCTGTAAAAGAAGAACAGGGAGAGACAAACCAGAAAGGGCAGGAAAAAAAGAAAAAGCCAAGACAAACTAAACTTTTTTTAAAAAATAATCTGGATCCAGAGGGACTTCTGGCTGGAGAACTTCCTGGGGAGCAATCCTGCCCCTCTGGGAGGCAATGCCAGGGCAACTCCAGCTGAAACCTGCACACAAACACCACAAAGATTTCAGATATTTGCAGGAAGCATCCACTTAGCAACTGCTGCTTAATAATTTATTCCCTTTCCCATTAAATGGTACATTCAGTCCACAAGACTTCAACACCTTTCTGGTAGTTTTATTTACAGTCTGCAGCGTGTTCTGTAAAACACAGGAGTGCACACAGACACACACGCACAAACATTTAAAGAAGTACAGTTTATTCCAAAGGAAGTCTACGCACTACTTTTTCCATAAAAATTATTAAAAATACTTTAGTTACTGTATTCTACCTAAACCAAGATACTTGAGAATTCTTCCACAAGTGATGCCCCCTCCCCACAAAGGGCACTCCGACAAGAAGAAATTCAGGAGACTGCATCACCAAATAAAATCCTAATGGCAACTGCTTCAATGCACCAGAAGAACAACGAATTCCCACTCTGCATCCAGCAATCCCTGCTCTGCAGCCTGTCTGCATCTGCTTTTGTAGGGCTTGTGGGGCTTTTGCATTCACTTCCTTCTCCAGGGCAGTTCCCACAAACAAAGAATGACTGAATTTCTGCAGACTGTCACTCGGCAATCCTGCATTTCACACATGCAAAGGGAAACACTTTCCTTTGAGCCCTTTATTTCAAGGAGTCTCTTTTTTACTGAGCATCCAGTGAGAACAGTGCCCAGTTGTGGCTGTTATTATTTCTCTGCTTTTGCTGCGTGGCAATATTATGCTGGAGCTCTGCAGAACACCCACTGCAGCCCTTGTCTCACTGGGGCACACCGAATTGACAAAAAAAAGGCACAAAGATGAAACTCCTAAAGCAGCAGCAGCCCCAAGTCACTGAGCTGCTGCTTCCCACCACCAACACTCTGTGTCTCAGCAAACACTTCCAACGCACGAGCCAAGGCCACAGGGGAGTGAAAAGCCCAGAGCCTGCGGGCAGGACAAGCACTCCATTGATCAGTAACAAACCAACACAGCTCAGCTGGATGGTGCACTTAAGACTGGACCTGGAAGCATCAGGAAAAGCCATTGGAACACAAGCTCAGCAGCACAGAATCCATTTGGCACCAGCTGATGAGATGGGAGGCTCTGTGTGGGACACGTTGTGCATTCAGCTTCAACAATGCCACAGCTCCACAGCAGCGCTGAAAAACTTCTGCTTTTAACAGTTGGAGAGGATTTTCTCAATGGAAGTGAAGCTGTCATTAACAGAGGAACAGCACACAATGCACAACATAACCTGCAATAAAAAGCTTCTGCTTTCCAGCATGTAAGCATCCAGGTTACTGGACTTCAGCTCATGGAAACGAATCTGATGATAGATTTTTTTTTTAATTTTTCTTGGAACTAAAAAAGTAAAATCTTCCATAAAAGGATAAAGCACAAAAATACTCTCTCAGTACGTCTCAGGAAGCCATTTAATACCTTCCATGTCCTAGGAACAACTAGGCAAAACACTTGGAAAGTGTGAGCAGTAGAAATGTTGACCATTGAATGTTTGGCAGCCGTGTGCTCCAGCCCCTGGGAGGGGCTTGTCCCCCACTCCACACCAGTCCTGCAGCTCCCCAGCTATTTCTTCTTCTTCTTCTTTGGGGGCTCATCCTCAGAGCTGCTGCTGCTGCTGCTGCTGGAGGAGCTCGGATCCGAGTCGAAGTCGGAGGAGGAGGAAGAGCTGCTGGAGGAGGAGGAGGGGGAGGAGGAGGAGTGTTGGGTGGAGTCGCGGGAGACAAGCACTCAAGGCATCATGTTCAGCAAGTCTCGATTTATTTTTCAAAACTACACTTATAGTACCTTTAATTAGCTCATACATATTGCAAAAGTCGAGCTCCTCATTGGTGGGAGCTATTCCGTGGGATCTGTAAACACGGTGGTCTTATCTTCCTCTTCCATATGGTTTCTGTCTTCTTACTTATCTGAATGCACATTCTGTTATCTATGCAACCTCTTGCTCAAGGACTCAGTGTCTGCATCTTTACTAAGCCTGCTGTGTTATCATGACCTTTGCTTTTTAGCCATTCTTCAGAAAGACTCTCAACAGAGGAGGAGCTGTCCTCACTGTCACTGTCCTCGGAGGAGGTAGAGGAGTCCTGGCTGTCAGAGGAGTCGCTGGCTGAGCTGTCACTGCTGCTGCTGCTGCTGCTGCTGGAACTGGTCACACTTTTGGACCTGGGAGAGAACAAAGAGCTGAGCACAGCCCTGCCAGAGCCCATGGCACCGTGTTCTCTGCTCTGCTGTAATTATCCAAAGATCAATTTGTTGCCTTGAAAATTTCCAGGCCTCACCACCTAAGATGAATTCCTGTGCCCTCCCTCCCTTTCCCACTCCTGGATGAGTGGATTTTGGCCATTTGAGCAACGGCAGAGTGGCCCCAGGGCATGACATAGGCCAGCAGGACTGCAGAGAGGGGCAGAGAGGGAAAGCTGGCCAGGATCTCGTTCCCAGCCCTGAGCAGGGGCTTTACTGGCCTGACTGTCCTGTACTACCTGAGCTCTGGGGACAGTGAACCAGGCTCAGTCCCTGCCTCACCACTGCAGCAGGAATTCTGTCAGTTGTGACCAAACTTGTCCAGCGAACACATCCTACAAGCTCCTTCCTGGGCAGTTATTAATAAGGAAAACCAAGAGACTGTAAACAACCTTAAAGCAGGATACCAAGCTCCAGCCTTTTCTTTGAGAAGCAAATATGGCTAATTTGTGCCTGCTCAGAATCAGAAGGAGCAGCTGATCTCCTGGCAAGAGCCCAGGGTGGAGCACGCAGGAGAGCTGGGACACTGTGGTGGGGTCCTGCCACGTTCCTCACCATGGGGCTGCCGAGTCCCTGGGAAGTGCCCGTTCATTGGGTCACCCTGCTGCCAGCAGTTGTTTTGCACTTCCCACTCCACATTAATGTTTCATCTCCGGCATTTCAAATGCTTTGCATTTCGGTAGGAGCGGGGAGCCTGTCTCCCATGGCAACAGTGCCAGGAGTCCAGGACAGGAGAAGGAGCTGAATGGGAGCACAAACTGGAGAGGTTTCTCACCACAGCTCAGCTGATTGCTGTTACTGAAACCCAGTTCTTGCAGTAAATCAATCCCAAGTGTTTGCTCCTCCATTCTGCCACAGCTCACCTCAAATACCACTGGATTTGGAGCCTTTCAGTGGCCAGGGCAGCTCCGGGTGCCCCAGGCAAGACCTTGGTGGAGACTTTCCCTTGTCAGCAGTTTGCCAGGGGACCCTCAGAACACCTATCCTGTTGTTTTCATCCATGGAACTAGTGGGATTCTCAACCCTGCAAGAGGCAGAAGCACCAGCAATCCTGGTCCTTCCTCACTAGGACTTTCAAAATAAGCCAAGGTGTTCTGTGTCTGTTCAAATTAGCTTTAAAGGCACTGATTTAACAGAGAGGGTATTCCCCCCGCCTGAAATTCACTGGGAATTAGAAATGGACACAAAATAAAAATGAATGATTCCTACTCCTCCATCCCTTACTCTTCTCATCAGTCCACAACACTCGCCCCATGTGACAGAAAAGAGAAGGCACACTCAGGTTAGGGTTAAACTGTGTTTACGTTCTCTTTTCAGGCCAAACTAAGGAAGCACATCCAAAACCCCCGTGCTTCAGAGTTGGTGCATTTCCTCTTCAGGCCGCTGGAACTGGTAAATCTTATTCCCAGGTCTCACTGGGAACTCCTTTTATTTCTAGTTCACACTTACAAGTAGATAGATTGTGCAACAGGGTTGGAAAACTGCTCATACCTGGCCACAGCTTTCTCAGGAACTTCCAGAAGTGATGCCGGTTGTTCCTGGCCTCTGATCCGGTTTGAAGCTTGAAGTAAATACAGGAATCCCAGCAAATATGAATCCTTCCACCGGGTCAATAAGGCATTACTGTGAACAAAAGGGGCAGCCAGCTGGAATCCCCACTGGGAATCTGTCTGGTCTCACCTTCAGGCAAATACGGCTCAGTATTTGCACTGAAAATGCTTGGAAGCAGAAATCCCAACTTGGAAAAGGAGCCACAAAGGAATAGCAAGATACTTTCCATTTTTTGAAGTGTCAGCTTCTGACACTTCACTCGTCTGTAACAACAGCTCATTTGTAGATCAGCTCTTCCTTTGACTCCAATCCAAAAAAATCTCATGTTCCCTTGAACTGTCCAGTCTCCTTCAAAGACTTAGGTTGATGTTTCTTGCAGTGACTGTGCTGATCCAAGGATCAGCTTTGTCTTCGCTTCCTGCTCATCTGTGTGTCCCTGGTTTGACATTTTGACCGTTTCCTGCAAGTTCTCTCCTCTTTGTGTGGTTTGTGTGTGACCCAGATCATCAACAGCTGCGGTGGCCCCGAGCTGGCCCCGTCTGTCCTCAGCCCACTGCTTTCTAAAGACACCACCGATTTCCTGAGAGGACACCTGACACCCAAAGAGATAAACCTCTGGGATTCCCTGGGGGAGACATGGACCAGATCCAGGTAAGGACAGAGCTGCCATCTCCCCAGGCTCCCCACGCAGACGGGATGCTTGGATTCCCTGATGCTCCTGCTTCTTCTTTCAGGGGATGCCCTGAAAGACACATTCTTCGTGAATGTCACCTCATATTCCCACTTTCTGTCCTAGAGCCGAGTGGCCCCGAGACACGAACGTCCCCACCTACATCCCCAAATTCCACAACGGCTGGGAACCACCCACAGAAATCTTCCGTGGAGCTCCCTGGGAAATAGACATTGGACACTTGCAAGAGGAAGGTTAGTCCTGTGTCCCTGTCTCTTCACTCTCCCTCCCCCTTTTCCGGAGAAATGGAGCTGCAGGGGTAGTGGTGGCATGCAACAAGTAGTTGGCTCAAAACTCAGTTGGATCTGGTTGCCCCAGTTAAATACAGAAAGCAAATGAGGCTGGAAAAGGGCAGCAATAATGAGCCTCTCCCAATCCAAGGCAACAGCACCCTACAGCGTAACTGAGCTCCAGGGACACAGGCTTCCCTGGAGAACACCTTGACCAAAATCTGCCAGACCATGACTCATCTACCACTATCCCTCTCCTTTTCTCCGATCAGCTTTCCCCTTTCCTGGTAACACTGACTCCATGTCTGCCTTTCCAGCTCTCCTCAGCCAATGGATATCCTTACTGGAACTCCTCACTCAAGCGTGGCCAGACGGCTGAGCAGACACAGGTCGGGGATGCCTTCAAACAGAACATCACTCCACATGGAAATAGGTAATGGATCCGCACGCCCGGAGCTTTGGCTCCCGCCTCGGAACCTCATGAACGCACACGGACACGTACAGTGACACTGGGACGTTTGGGCATCCTGGAGACAACTCCCTGCCACTGTTAATAACCACCAAGGGAAGACAAAGATCAGCTGAGGGGTTATTCCCATAAACACTGTCTGCTGTTTAACCCCCAGCAGCTCTGCAAGGAAAGGAATCGCAGGTGTTTTCCACCGCAGGAGGCAAAAATATTGACTGACTTCATCAGTCCATCCATAGGTCTTGTTTCCCAACATCAGCCCAGCAAAGTGACCTTAAGGATCAGGTGCCAAAGATGCTGCACTGCGCTTTGGCTCTCCATGTGTGTAGAGATGCTGGAATCATGGAATCACAGAAGGGATTGGGTGGGAAGGGACCTTAAAGATTATCCCGTTCCAACCCCCTGCCATGGCCAGAGACACCTTTCACTATCCCAGGTTGCTTCAAGCTCTGTCCAGCCTGGCCTTGGACACTGCCAGGGATCCAGGGGCAGCCACAGCTTCTCTGGGCAACCTGTGCCAGGGCCTCAGCACCTTCACAGGGAAGGATTTCTTCCCAATATCCCATCTAAACCCACCCTCTGGCAGCGGGAAGCCATTCCTCCTTGTCCTTTCACTCCAGGCTCTTCAAGTCCCTCTCCAGCTCTCTTGGGGCGCCTTTAGGCACTGGAAAAGGCTCTAAGGGCTCTCCAGAGCCTCCTCTTCTCCAGGCTGAACATTCCCAGCCCTCCCAGCCCATCTGTGTAATGCTCTAGCTCTTGGAGCACTTCCTGGCCCTTCCTGTCTGATATTGCGCTGGTTTATTAAAGGAAATTCTGACTCTTTCTGCTATCTCTGTGTATTTATCTCCAAAGGACTGTGAGTACGGAAGAGTCATCCCCTATGTTCCTCAGCTCTTCTTTGGGGAACTCACCTATAAATGGAACTGCAGAAATGGGGAGGGAGGAAAAGGAAACAGGATGTGAATCGAGCACCTGCATAGTGACCACAGATGTCCACTGCTAGACAGACACTGATGTCAGGCAGATCATGCCCTCCAAATAGTGCTCAGAAAGAGAACAAGTTTGGGATTTCTGAAACTGCTCTGAATTGGATTTGCTTAAACAGATGTCATTAGTAAAAGCAATCAAAGAAAGAGTTTTGATCCCTCTTCCAAGCTGATGCCACTTATCATGTATCTTCCCTGCATTCTTCTAGGGAAGCTGTTTTTGATGTTGTCCTGTCCTTCTTTTTATAAGGGAGCAAAAATACTTTATTAAGTATTACTCTTTCAGTTTTGTTTCCTCTCCTCTTCTGAGATACAGTAAAGTGAACATTCAGCAGAATAGTTTTGTATTTTTTGAACACAATTCTTCTTTTATCCAACTGAGGCCCTTCTGTGATCATGAAAAAACAGAAACTGTTGTGAACTACAGTTTACACTCATAAGAGGTTGACATGGGTCAGTTCTCCAAGGTTATTCTTAGTTCAACTGCTGTGTAAACTGTTGATGTCACTGACTGGAGGCTGCTCTTCAGGACATTATAGATATGATAATTATATGACAGAAAATGCAACATATAGTTGAATCTGACCTTCAAGTTCACTAGCTTAAAAAAGGAAAAAAATGTCTGTAAGAAATTTGCTGCTTTTCCCATTACTAAGATGTAATAAATGCCTTCAAGTTTATACTCAGTCGACAGCATATACACATGGACAGCAGTGCCCATCCATCCAAATGTACCCCAAGCTAGGGTACATTTTAAGTCTCAATGATCACTGCCTCCAGAAAGCATTTTTGAGACAAAACAGGCAAAGTCTTTTGCATATCTAGACAATCATCCAATACTAGGATCTTCACTCTCACATAAACACTTCATGTTTTTCCACAGAGGAATCTGAGATAGATTTTTCTGAGAAATAACAAACCACCAAAAATTAATAAATGACAAACAAGGGAAAAGCACCACTTCCTCACTCAGCACATTTTCCTTGATTTTCATTAAGCATTCAGATTTACAGATGCTGATATTGCCACAAGAGCAGTTTTTTTCTGGTTTAACTTCCTCTTCCAGTAGAGCAAGCACAGCTGCAAAATGCAAGCTCACTTCTAGGCTCTCTTACACATCACCAGTTTACCACATTCCAACCAGTCACAGCTGTGCAACACCCCGTCAGGGTACTGGGATTACTGCAGTGCCACAGACAGTTTAAGTGAGGCTCATGGAGCTGTACAATTTTAACTATGTTTTATATGTATAATTAAATGATGCATGACATGGAAATAAGCCAGCTGTACTGAAACTGAACAAACTAACTGCTCTGATGCAACAGTTAAGCATCTCATCAGTTCTAAAATGAAACAGGTTTAAAGCAAAAACAATATAGAGAACAGAATGCTTGACACTGTTAAATAGCATGGTCAAAGGATAATTTTTGAACATTAAGGAAATGCATTCACCCAGTCAAATTTTCAAAAGAATTCCTGGCACCAAAATGTTCTCTGTTTGCTTTTTCACCATGTTTTAAGAATGGATCACTCTGGGGGAAGAAAATCCTGTGCGCAAAACACTGCGTGAAACTAAACAATCCTTAAACATGGCTAATTTCCATGTGGAGCTGATGATTTAGCACTGTCATCCTTCAGCAGAGGAGAAAGAACTACCTGTCTTTAGTTTATTTAGGTAAGATGAAAAAAGTGAGGAGCGTGAATTTGATCTTGCTTCAATTTACTTCAGTGGAAAAACTCTTGCCATGACTTCAGTGAGAATGAGACTGCATCTTAATTCATTCTATATGGAGAAAAACAAATCAGCTGAGAATAATGCTTTTGTTTATTAGATGTAAATTACTACCATAGTCGTTTTTAACAGTGCTAAGTAAATCCTGCTTTAAAAGCCAAACGTTGCCTTCAGTCCTGCTTATTCCTCTGTACTGTGTCACAATGCAGGATTCCTGGTCCTCTGACCAAGTCACCGCTGTCACAGTAAGCATGGCTTGCTCTGGGGAATGGCCACATTCCCAGTAAGCATGGCTTGCTCTGGGGAATGGCCACATTCCCACACGGGAATGATAGATGTTTGTGGATGTCACTGGTGACAATGTCCAAATCTGGGCTAGGGCATGCCCCCCAGCCAAGAAACTAGGGTGCACACTTTTGTAATATAAATGCATTCACTGAGAACACAGACTACACTTACTAAAATGTCCATGAAAAGCAGCCAAGTAAATCAAATCAATAGGGTTAAATTTGCAATTAGGATTCTCTCTTTCAGCAGAAAATTTTAGGATAGCCACAAATTGAGAAAAATTTGCTTTTTTTTCTTCTTTTTCTCAGAAGGCAATCAACCTTCTGGTCTGGCTATTCTTTACTTCTCCCTATGAAGTAAAATCTAAAAAGACACACACACGATATTTATGGAAGGACCTCCCAATGAATTAGGAAAAATTATTACTCAGAAGATCAAACAGAAACAAGACTGTCTACACTGTATGAATTAAACATACATGAATTAGGACACTGAGCCTTCCATTCTTTAGTAACAGAACTGATGCTGTCCTGAAAATGACATTAATGAATTAGACTGGTATATGAAAACCTTCTGCATCTGCTCTAGAGGTTGGAATGAGGATGTTAAATGAGGCAGCAGACAACAAGGACGTGCTGCTTAGGGAAGCTGAATATCACTTCTGTGCTTGTGGAGTTCTGCAGTTTGGATGAAGGTCACAGGTTATCTCCAGCTACATGAAAATGAGTGATAAATACACACTGTTGGTCTTAGACTGAAAGCAGTACTAGGCAAAGAGAGTCAAAATATGGAATATTACTCAAAATCATCCCCTGGTTTTCTAAAGATCATAATCTTCTATTAGAAGACAGTTTGTTACCTTCTCCTAATATTAAAGCTGTAATAGTAAAAGCACCTCAATCTTGTAGAAGTATCTAAGATACACAGAATAAGTAAGGTATATGGAGTGAGAGCACCCTAAAAACATCACAAGAGGAGTGACAATTTCTGGGATAGTAATGACATGAACGAGTATCTAAACGTTAAGTCTGAGTGAATAAGAGAATTTTTCAACTAATGGATCAGGGAAAATGTGAAAGGATGAGATATGTGATTAAAGATCATAGTGTATTCGGTTAACACAGGTGGAAAATATATGACTTTGATTCTGTACTACAACATATTTTAATTGATTTGTGTGTAGTTTTAGTTTTATACATGCACAATTTTTTAGAACACATCTTTAGACTGGGACAAACAATAAAGGAAATCCATTGTATGACTTTACATTGATCCCAACATCACTCACTGGAATATCTTAACATTTCCTGCACAGATTCCCATTCGTTAAGATGACAACCTTGAGAAGAAGGAAACCTATAACTGCCATTCAGAGAAGGTCTAAAATTTCAATTGCTGTTTGAACACAAAGGAGCTTTGACATGCTGTGGTTTATTGAAGCACTCCTGCAGTTATAGACACATCTTTAACCACCCTACCCTCTCCCTCTTCCTCCATCCACCACTGATTGATGCAACTGGAAGCTTCAGTAACTGCAGAGCAAAGTCCCGCTTACTTCCAGCTCTCCTGCCCCAGCAAATGCTCAGCTCTTCTGGGAAGATGGAGCTATGCCATAAGCACATTGCACCTGAAAGGAGATGAAACCTTCCCTTCAAAGACACATGTGACCAGGTTTTTGGAACTGCCTGATGTGGCCAGTTCTCATCTGTTTTCCATAAAGAAGGAAAAGAGCCCTGTATTCTCCTCTTCATGATAGTTCAAGTATGAATTCCAAAGAACAGAGATGCCAGGACTTGTCAGTGACATGACTAACAATTTTATGAGAACTGGCAAAACAGTTCATTTCTCCTACATCTTATTCTCAGAAACCTTGGAATTGTTTTGTCTGAAAGATTTGGGGGAAGGAAGGTGGGCTTAATTCTCACAACTATATTAAATATTCAGTACATCTGATATTCTGTTGTCAACATGCAAAATATAGTTTAATTATGATAAGCCATACTGGAATCATTTACAATACATAAATGTGAAAAAACAGCATTAAATTATTTCTTGTTCCATGTGGAAAAATATACACCTTCCAACCCCCCAAGAAAGTAAGACAAGGCACAATAAATTCTGGTAATTCTCTTTCTTCTGACTTTTCAGTTCCATCACAGCTCTCAAAACTAAGATTTATGTGCTGTTTTGCATCTGTATCTGTTGTTGATTTTCCCCCCCTACAGGGATATAGGTGAATAAGTTTGGACAGGAAACGGTATCCCTCAAGCCAAACTGAAAGGTTTATAAAGTTGCTAATAAAAGTTTGGGTCAGGGCCTAAATATCAATCATCTGCTCACTGTCTTTTTAAACGAGCTCAGGCATTTTCCCAACTGTTCCCAGCAGGTCTCTGCCACTATTTTAAACTAAGATTTCAGCCATTTTTTTTCCCCTGTGTTGACCTCACTAATTTTTCTTTCTCCCCCTCTTTACCTGCCAAAGGCATCCATCAGGATTTTGCCAAAGGCTATCTGCTTTTGAAGTTGAGAGGGATTCACTAATCGTGAGTGTCAAATCCACAGTAAATGCCATGGCCATATGGTATATGCTGCTTTTGGGAATTAGCTCAAAAGGCCTAGCTGTGAGAAGGCTGGCTGTATGTCAGGAGGGTTTTACTGCTAACTTTCGTAACTCATGTCAGCTCTTTCAGTTTCTGTATGCATTGGCTTCAGGGAGTGCAACTGTTCCCTGAATTTATAAAAATGTTGTCAAGATCCCTTGATCTTGCTTCCTCTGTCTCTCTCGCACAAACACATCCAAACACATTTATATACACAGTGGAATAGCATGCACAGTGGCATGCAAATCTAGCAAAAGAGAAGCTTGTAAATAAATAGCATGTCATTCTGCTTACTCAATACATTTCTCTGGGTGTTAAACTCATGATAAACATATCATAAGCCCCGATGAAGGCTCTACAGCCTGTCCCATCACACCATCCTGAGTGTAACTCTGCAATGCATAGGAAGACATAAGTTTGAAAAACAGAGCAGAAATAGCTCCCCTAAGGGCAAGGTGCTGACATAGCTGAAACATAACTAACTGGAGAGCATTTGTTTTCACTAAAGAAGGAAGTGTCAGTGACACATCTCTGTGCCTGTGGAGGTGTACTGTACATTCAAAGCAAAAAGAAATCCACCTTCTTTAAAAAATTGGCCATTAATACATAAATATGTCTGTGTTGAAATCCCTCAGACGGTACCATTCTTAACAAGAACTACACACAAGACTAAGAAATTCTGCAGAGAATCACGCTTTTGTGATCCAAAGAGGCAAGGAGAAAGAAAACCACATATGAAGAGTTTAACATACCCACTTAGTGATAGAAAAAGAATTATTACAAAAATAAATGTCAGTCCCCTTGAAACACTTGAGTCAGCGCTCTCAACTTTCTCTGATGCTGTAGGAAGGTGTGAATGTCCTCCATGTGTCACATCATCCGCACCAGCCACACAGGAATGTCTCCAATGCACCTCAGAGCCTTTCAAGGACCACTCCCCTCTAATTTATGTATAGTCTGTTAACATCCTCTTGGAGCAAACAGAAATAATACTTTTAAAAGACATTTATACTTCAGAAACATGTGCCCCGACACAACAAAAAACCCAGATTTTAATACTGCCCCGAGGCAGAATTCATCCATCTTTAAGGCTTCTATTATGTATTTCCTGGTTAGTAATACAAAAAGAACTGCTGGCAGTATCACATCGAAACCAAAGTGGCAGAATCAGAAAAACTACTGAAAAGTTTACCTTTATAGGAAAGCTTCAGTCTTGGGATATTTTGTTTTGACGTTCCAGTGACTGGAAGGAACAGCATCGCTAAAGACAGCAGGCTGCAGGCATGTGGCACTTGCAAAGCTCTCATTCTGCTCTCCTCTTCTGTATCTTCTTTTGTACTATGGTGAAATATCTCCCCACTTTTCAAACAATCCAAGTTTTATCTGGAAGAAAAAAAGAAAACATCTGTAGATCTGCTTTACTGCATAAGCAACAATTCTGTAAGCAAGCCAGACCTATTTCTAAAGAGCACCTCAGTTAATTTCTTTGCTACGAAAGTATTTTTCCTCTAGTACAAGTAAATATGTTTTGTTTCTTTAATACTAAATTTACACATTTTGACATTGGAAAAATATGTAAACTTTTCAGACACCAATGTCTAGCCTAGCTAACGTTTAAGCACAAATTAAATTAATGCAGTATCCATAAAAAGAACATTTGACATTCAAAAGTGACCATGCAACTTGATAGTTAATACCAGTCCATTGGATATCTTACATGTTTTATAACTCTTTTTGTCTCAGTACAACAGCTATTGTGTGTTTATGCTATGACTAGAATGAACTGTAATGTCTCAGATGCCATGGGGGTACAAGCTGAGTTAACAGTGAGTACTTACCCATCAAAAACTAAACTAAGAAAACTGGAAAGAGCAAGCAGTTGTGTTTAGTTTTAATAGAGAAAAAAGTCAAAGCGGATGATGGATTTAAAAGTGCTTTCAGTATGATATTTCCAGCAGAACAACTGCCTCAACTCATCCACCAAAATGTCCCATAAACTTTAATGAGTGTTTCAGGCTGGGGTCAATAGGCTGATACGGGATTTTGTTAGCACAGTGTGCAACTAAGCCAGCTTTGCAACACTTTTCACTTAGTAAGAATCATTCATATTCCATAAATCTTGAAGTGTTTTACAACTGAAAGCAATTATCACTGCCCTTATTTTCCCTATGCAAAAACGGAACCATAAAGCTGCAGTGAACCTATTTCCTCAAGGTCACACAGCAAGCACAGTAGTTGAAAAGAAAACAGCAACAGCAGTCCTGCTGTCCTTTGTACCCAGCTATCAAGGATCCCTTTTGCCCAATAACTCGACTTTTGCACATGAAATTATTTGAAATGGCATCTTGAGTTCTGAAGGCAAAACTTCATGGTTAATAAATCACAGAGATCAGAGTATGAAAATATTTGTGAGACCAGATCCTTCCCCCTGCAAGTGCCTGATGCTAGAGGTCAAGGGAGATGGCTGGTGAAATGACAAATGTCAGTGTTTGAGTAATGCTGTAAAACCAAGGAGTAAGGAAATGTTATGGTTAGTCAAGAGATTAATGGCTCATGATGTGCCATGAAAATTCTTTTCTGAAAGGTACTGGAGCTGCCTGATTAAAAGAGCAATCCTAGTGCCCACATCAGCCAGCACTTGCACAGACACCAAAGGAGAGGTTCCTTGCAAGTCCATGAGAGATGCAGCACAGCTTGTGGCCCCTGAGCCTTTCCACTGGTCTGTTATTTGAACTCCTGCAGCACTGGGTCTTGCAATTCTGTGAGCTACAGCAGCACCCAGAACCAATTCGGCACCTCCTGATACAGGCAGTTCATCCTTCCTGGCATGAAAGGATGGAAACAGAATCCCTTCCGTTCTCTCTGACACAGGAAATCTTTCTCAGATGAAACTTGGGCTTTCTGAGCCTCCAGACTTTCGCTCAATAGCAAAAGACAAGGAAGTGTGCAAGAAGAGCATGATGGTGAAAAAGAGGGAAACAATTCGTAAAATCCCCAAAGCATAATTCCTATTGCAGAACACTAAGCTTCTTCCTTCTCAGTCCCCTCTTCAATACTCATATTCAGTGTCTGAATGCACTACTCTTGGCCAAGTGTGAGTACATGTTCACGAAATGACATGGAGAGAAAACAGACAAACATGAAATGCCTGTTTCATCTTTCTCTTCCCTTTATTACAGTATCAGATCCTAAGAGAACACCCTTACTTCTTCTGTGCCAACACATCTATCTGAGGGTGGACCACGAAGGACTAAAGTGGATTAGACTATCCCAGGGTTAAATCGCCTTGAAGAAATTTATTTAGAGGTGAAAAAGGGGAAAAGAAGGAGAGGGGAGGAGGGGGAAGAATATATGAAGATGAGACACCAGCCCTGTTCATCTTCAGCAGGATGATAGTGACAAACCATACTTCAAAAAGAAGCAATTAAGAGGGAGCCAGTCTCACTGCAAGTATGTTGAGAAGTCACGGCCCGAAGGTCTGGGCCTCAGCCAACAGGGAACTCACCAAAGGATATGGGGCTCATTTTCTTGAGGCAAATTACTGTGAAGAATCAGGACTAAATTTGACTAAAAAAACAGTTGCATCAATGCACTGTCATTTGCTGAATTGATTGAGAATCAGCACCAAACTCCGCCCTTCGGCCATAGCTCACAACCTCACTTTTTCATGTAGGCTTTTTTTGCTAATGGGAACCTTCCTTTTTTCTTGGTTGGGTTTTTTTTCCCCTTTCCCCTTTTATTTGAATAATGTCTGTGAAAAACCATTTGCTTTCACGAGGCGGTTAGTTTACACTGGAGGCAGCAGCTCTGTGAGCTCGAGCCAACCCTGTCCTGTCTTTAGATTCATTGCAATCTGGCCACATTGTCACATATATTTTTAGTTTATGATGATCCTCTAATACAATTCCAGCTTCCACACAGAGTCCTTCCAACAGTCTAGCTCAGGTTAATGAACTTCAGGCCACTTCTCTTCTGCAGGAATTTCGAGGCCCAGGGGGTGGCTGTGCCCAAGAGATTTGCCAAAATCCGCTACGATTTCACCGCGCGAAACGCCAGTGAGTTCTCGGTGCTGAAGGATGAAATCCTGGAGGTACGTGACCGTTCCTGGAAAAGGTGTGTCCCCCAGGGGCAGGAGAGAGCTCGGGATAGCAACAAGCACCAAATCCATTTTCCCTGGTGGTATCTCAGCAGTGACACAAAGCTTTGCTCAAACCCAAAGCTGGAGCAGGCTGCCTGTGCTGTGTCGTGTCATTTCCTCAGCTCAAAGACATCGGTCCCATTTTAACCACAGTGAGGAGGGAGGACAACAACTCGCTCTAGAGCCCTGCTCATCCCCCGCTGGGTCGGTTCCTTATCACCACTTCCTCCTCCACGAGGATTTGTTTTCTCTGAAAAGCACCTTTCTCATAACCTTTCTCTTACTGCAGCACTGTTGGCAGCTGGACAAGGTGGGACGTGACTTGGGCTGACACTGATCTGTGACCTGAGGAAAAGGTTTCTCTGCAAAATGTGGCTTTTTATTTATTTAATTATTTATTTTAATGCAAAAAGACATCAGAAACTCAGTCATTAGGAAAAAAAGGTCTGGAGAAACAGGGACATTATGTAGGAACTATGAGTTCTTCAGCACACAGAGGTGCTCTCCTGTTCATCCTTACGATAAATTCTGATGCTTTCCAGGAAAAGTTTCAGTCCTGGATTGCATCTGAGAGCAACAGATCCGATTAGAGCTCCTGGCCTCAGTGATGTCCTTCTGGCAACTTCACCTTTCGGATGGTTCGGCCCCGCTATATCCTGGTTGTTTATGCCTGAAATCCCATTTTCCCACAGCAGATTTATTTTTGTCCCTCTCTCAGGTGTTGGAAGATAATAAGCAGTGGTGGAAGTTGCTCAACCGGAGTGGGCAGGCCGGTTATGTTCCGTACAATATCCTGGATGTGGTGAAACTGGAAGAGCTCAAACAGGTCTGTAGTCAGGTAATACCTGACTGGTATCAGCTGCAGGGCACAATCTGCCTCTGGGAATAATGTTGTCATTAGACCTCCCTGATTTCTTAGGATACTATGCACCAATCAGGACAGACCTTCAGAAGTAGACAAAGCCAGGAGATTCCTGAGTCTCCTATGATAAAACTCACATTTTGCTACGATCGTCTTCCCAAATAAGGCCTATCCTTCCTATTTGTGCACCAGCCTCCTGCTTTCCATATTTTTCCACATCAAGATTTTTCTTGGGGGTTAAATTAAAGATGGACACTTCCCTCAGCCAGTTCAGTTCAGCACCAGGAACACGTTACTGGAGTGGAGGCAGATGGAAACACCATCTAAGTGAGAATTAACTGAATACTGCAACTTGCACTGCAGAAATGTGGAGCTGGAGTGTTCTAAACACCCTAGGGAAGCATGGAATTGCTTCCCCATTTTGGTATTGCAGCGTTTGGGCAAAGCCTAAGGCGGCCCAGCAGGCTTCTGGATAAATCCCTGCTAGTTTAATCAAAACGTCAAAAAACTTTCCAGTCCGCTCCAGGCCCTTGGCAGTGGTCCCGCTTCACATCCCAGCTACGGAGCAGTGAGGCTCTGCCTTCCAATGAGATCGAACACGTTTGGCACAACTAGGAATTCCCTTGCGCAAACTTCAGACTTTGCTTTGGGTTCTTCATTCCCAGAAATTAACTTCTTCCATGCAGCTCCACCTGAGGTCTCCCCAGCCCCACATCAGCACAAGGAGAACACGGCAGTTTGTCCCTCCGTGGGTGTGAGGCAGAAAGCTTAAGAAAATTAAAAACGACCAAAAAAAATTCTTACTTTTCTTTCCCTTTCTAACCAGTCTAACCAGAGGTACAAAGGAGACCTGAGCCCCAGGGGCTATGGCCCATCCAGCCCAACCCACAAGCTGCCTGCCAGCTACGCCGGGGATAAGTGGGGCAGTGAGATGTTGTCGCGCCACTCTGCACAGGACGCCAAAGAACGCACGTGTGTGTCCCACTCTGGGCTCCCCTGGGTTTGGGCGCTCGGGGGACCAGACCTGCCCAAGGGGCTCCCCTGCACCTTTTACTGATCACAGCAATGGAGCAGCACTGTGTCTGGAGGCCATTCCAGGCAGGACAAGAGCCAAGAGAGCAGCCCTGGGGCTTGTGACACCGCCGGGGCTCTCGGGCGGCCCGGGCCGAGCAGGGCAATAAGTGATCACCCCATGCCTCCTTCCTCCAGTTCTAACTTCCTCCTCCTCCTCCCAAGGAGAGAGTTTCCTTTCTCTTCCAAAATGTTTAAGTGTGTCTAAGGAACAGCTCAGGTCAATCCCTTTCTCTCACTTCCTTTTGCTCATCTCCCGGCACACACACAGTGCCCGCCTGGCCGCTTCCTTCATGTGGTTCCACAGAATTCCCGGCCAAACAGGAGATCCGCATCACTCCCTCACCCTGCACGTGCTGTGGGGCTCACAGAGCAGGAGAGAGATCAGGGGCCCTGCTCACCTCACCCCTTATCCCACCCTGTCCACTCCTGGAAGCAGGAGCCCTTCTGGGACGACAGGAAGCCCCACAATACAAGGACACAAATCTGTTCGTATCACTGAGTTATTCTCCACAGTCTTCAGGAGTTTCATGGGGAAAGCGATACTGGATGAAGAGTCACTGGAGTTTTCACAGAAGCACAGGATGCCCTGGGCTGGAAGGGACCTTCAAGCTCATCCCATCATGAGTGTGTTGCTCATTCCCAGTTTGTGCTTCCTGCCGCTTCCGTTCTGTTGCGGAGCAAAACCTGGAGCTCTGCGATCAGCAAATTAGTGACTAGAAGCAGCAGAGAGGACTGAAAAGGTCTCAATTCCAAACCTCCAATTGTAGATTCTCACAGAACTGTGCTTCCACATCAGGCAACAGCCAAGGGGTGATGGGAGCAAAATAAATGGCAACACAGGGGCACAGGAAAATGGGAATCACTTTTCTGGGCTGAATTTAAATAAGAATGTTGAGCCACATCCCCATTTGCCTTACAGTTTCCCCACAAACATTTAATGGCATTTTTGACTGAAGACTTGATTTCATTCCCTACTTGTTTCTACAGAACTTATTCACCAAACGGATGAGCTGAACGACGAGCTGCTAAAGAAGATCACAAACAATAAAATTCAGCCTCCCCACAGGAATTTCAAAGTGGAAAAGCCTCAGCAAGTTTTCGTGCCCCTCACCTTTGAATCCAGCACTGAAGAAGTCAAAGCCTGGCTGGAGGCCAAGTCATTCAGCAAAGAGTAAGATTTGCCCTATTGCCACGTGCAATGCTCGTCCTTCCCTGGAGAAGGAGCGGGGGAGGCCACCGGCACCATCTCACCTGGGACAAGCCACTTGGATTTACTTACAGAGCCTGTGTTGCAAATTAGATTTCAACCCTGTTCAATCCAGGCTCTATAACCAGAATGTTCAGAGCCCAAAGTCACTCCCTTTCTCTGGTATAAATATTTTCTTGGAGATAAACAGTTAACTAACTAAATCCAAGGCCTGAAATGCTACTGGAATTGCAGCTGCCACCTTGGAACAGCCCCAGGGCCCCGTGATATGGTCCCACTGCAGCTCCTGGCCTCCCATCTCCAACTCCTCACCTCTGGCACGAGGCCACGTGCAGCACAATCGTCACCTCCCTACTTTGTGTCTCCCCAGGACCGTGGAACACCTGGGCATCCTCACCGGAGCTCAGCTCTTCTCCCTCAACAGAGAGGAGCTGAAGAAGGTGTGCGGTGATGAGGGAAACAGAGTCTACAGCAAGATCACAGTGGAGAAAAACCAGCTGGAGGTAAGCATTTTTCTGGATAATTCCTGCTGGAATGGGGGCTGTACCAGCAGCGTCAGATAGCTCATTAAACAGGCATTTTAAAAAATACAATTGTGGGGAAAAAAAATGCAACCAAACCTACACCAGCAATAAAACACACGTAAAAATTCCGAAGTGTCTTTTGAGCAAATCTGTAAGATCCCCCTGTTTCCACTAATTAATCTGCTTTTTACTGATATCACTTATCTCTTTGAAACTAGCTCTACTTTTACAGCATTAATTAAATACTGTCACTTAACTGCAGCTTGAAGTTCAAATCCAAACTGCCTGTTTTGTTTCCATTCCAGAAAAGCAGAGGGGAGTCGGAGCTCCAAGAAATCACGAAGCGCCGCCAGGAAAGGATTGATTCTGCAAATTAAAGTCTCTCTGCTTTATTTCAGCTCTTAGCCCTAAGTAGTGCAGAAAAAAAGGGAATGAAAGCAATGATTCCTGGCCCAGGCCAGATGCAGCAGAGCTCCCCTTGGGGTCCAGCTGCCATCAGAGTGACAATTCCTTGAACACTGTTGGGAAGGGTTGACAATAAGACCATGTCCCACTGGGAAAGGTGTTTTAATTTTGCATGAAGTATTTTTTTTATAACTATATATTTTATACTGAAATTTTCCGTGCATGCGATCAGAGCAGGATTCACACGGGGCTGGATGTACAAGGGCTGGCTTCAAGCAAAAAAAGACCCCCAAAGCTTTTCTCCGAGGGCTGTCCCCTGCTCCCCACTCTCCCCTGGCAGAGCAGGCGTGGCACACAGCACAAGAGAGGCCAGCCTCAAGGCTTGGAGCCTGGACCAGAGGAATAAGGCTTTAGAACCCTGCAATGGTTTGGGTTTAAGGAAAGGACATTAAAGCTCATCCCATTCCACCCCCCTGCCATGGGCAGGAATGCCTGTCACAAGCCCAAGTTGTTCCAAATCTTGTCCAACCTGGCCTCGGACACTTCCAGGAATGGTGAGTCATGACCTCTCTGGGCAACCTAACCCTTTCTATTTCCATTTCCATTTCCTCCTCAGTGCAGGTGTCCCCTGCAGCCCACGAGCACAGGGCCGGTGACAACTGCCTGTCCTTGTCCTGTCCCCCTGTGCCCCCTCGTTGGACAAGGCTAGAATGGCAACACACATTCCCAAAGTCTGGCTGCTTCCTTAAATCCATGGACCAGCTAGTGCTATCTCTGAACAGCTGAAATGAGCTTTCAGTGCCTAGAAATGAGCAGGAGTGACAAACAAAGGGATTTGAATCTGGAAATAGGTGAGTTCCACCCGCCCACCGCTGCTGATGCAGAGGCTGGGGCTGGGGGCAGCTGTGCAGCCCTTCCCTGGGGCACGGATCCTGCACTGGAATGTTGTGGTGGTGTTGCCAAACCGGGCCTCAAACCAGGAGAAGATAAGCCCTGACCGTTTGCTCCCGACCCAGGCACACCCACAGCCCTTCCCAGGGTGTTGGTCACTTGTCCCCATCTTCACGTTTTCACTGCAAAAAGTCAGCTGAAATGATTCCCAAATAGCTGAAACCCCAAAGCACACTGGGAAAGGCAGGTTTAACGCAAATTAAATGGCCACAAGAAAAAAAACCCCTCTAATTTAGCACAGGGTGTTGCTCTTTACTTCCCGTTTTCCTTCATAAAGTTATGTGCATTTGTATATAGCAATCTGTAAATAGGGGTGAGGAAAATCCCTCTCCCTAGAAGCAGAATTAAGTGATTATGCTTCCAAAATTTACTCACCATTTCAAAACTCAAGCAAGCAGCGTAGTTCCTGTCCACAGCAAGTTTGGCACATTGCATTTCTAGCTCTGTTTGACTGACAGACCAATCTGATTGCAAAGCAGTGAAGCACACAGAGCTCCAGAGCTGCCCACAGCCCAGGGACAGCTGGGTTTTCTCTCTCAGCACATGCTGAGTCTTGGTCCAAATTTGTGCCTGTCATTGCACATTTAATGGAAAAAGCTTTAAAACAGCATCTGGGGAGCTCATGTCTAAAACTGAGAACACCAGTGCACCTTAGTTTTGGCTTCATTCTTAAGCGTCTCCAATGGATAATCTGTTTTCTTCATTTGAAACAGGACACTGCTCTCACCAGCAGAATTAGGGTGCAGGCAGGGGAGGATCCTGGGTTTAGTCACAGCCCTGCTAGGATCTGAGAAGGGCACTCACCTTGTCAGGGAGGGATGAAGAGGACAATCCTCCTGAGAAGCCCTGGCTCCGGATTAGGGTGGAGATGGGAGGCAGGATGGCAAGCACGGGAGGCGAAAAAGTTTCTAAAATGAAAATAAAAACGAATGTTGAGCTAGGAAACACACCATCTTCTAGTCCTGGGGTGTAGAGGAAAGCAAATCACAGGGAATTACGGTTATCTGGGATTTTAACAGGAGTGTACATGACAGCTCTGTAAAGCCGGGAGCCACAGGAGCACTTCCTAAAACAAATAGCTCAGTAGACCTTATTGCAGAGGCCACTTTTACAAATTTCCACGCGACTGAGCTGTGCATCTGTTCTGTTTGTACTGCCTGCAGACACTGCTATAAAGTACTGTACATTGATGTAACTGAGCGAAGGAGACAATGATATAACCATGCACTGTACAAGATTTATTAAAATAGTTAAGTTATAACTCCATCTCCGTCTCTTTCACTGGGTTTTCATAATGGTTTGTCACTGAGAGTCTCAGAAACTCAGCAGAATGTCTGAAACCACACATTTCCTTTTGGGTTTGGGGACTGACATTCAACAGGAAGGATGTTACGGCCTGGATAGCTGTGTCTTAAGAATAGGGGCAAAGCATGAGAAGGCTGCACAAAAGCACATTCTTGCCTCTCTGGAAGGGGAACGACTGTGGCAGCTGTCCCAAGTGGAACCATACAGAAAGAGGGAACAGCATAACCCCATGACTAGGAGCCTGTTACACGGATTCTCCAACATTTCCAGCCAAGAGCCATCCTGTTTCCAGAAGCAAAAGTTTGTCTTCTCTTTTCCTTAACAATTAAATTACCCAGCTGAAATAACTGGTAATTCCTTCTGTAGATGTTTTGGAGAGTACAATTTCCAAGTGGGCCCACACTAACAAGATCACCTCTTTTACAGCCTAAATAAAGTTCAGGCGAACCACGAGCCCAAAACACCTGCCTTACTGGGCCGAGGGCTCTCTCAGCGCCTGGAGCTGCACTCGATAAACCATTTCGAACCTTGCCACAACGGCGGGGAAGGGAGCCCAGAGCGCTCAGCTCCTGCAGCGGGGCACCACCGACGCGGCCCCGAGCCTTCCCTCACGGCCGCCTCCCTCAGGGGCTGCCCGCCGCCACCTTGCGGCACCGGCCGCGCCCGGGCCCCGCGCGGCCACGAGGGACGGGTGGCTCAGGGGCGGGTCGGGCGCCGTACCGGCCGCGGGGAAGACTGCCGGGGGTTCTGGCGACACGGAGACTCCGGGGACAGGAGGTTCCGGGCCCGAGAGATCTCGGGGCCAGGAGACTCCCCCGATACGCTCCGTCGGGGACGATGGCGGCGTCACGGTCGCCAAGGCGAACCCCCGCCCGGCCCTCACGAACCAGCCAATCAGAATCGCTCTCCCTCCCGCTGCCCCGCCTCGGCTCCTCCCGCGGCCTCGTCCGTCTCCTCTCCGCGCTCCTGATTGGCCGCTGCCGCCCAGCCAGGCTGGGATTGGCGGCGGGCGGCGGGAGCGCGCGGGCCGGTGGCCTTCGGGCACGTACCGTCCCTCCTGGGCGCGCGAGTCCCCCGGAGCCGCGGACGTGTCGGTGTCCCCCGTGAAGCGGCAGAAGGTGGAGTCGGCGCTGGACCAGCTCAAGCACCACACCACGGTGGTGGCCGACACCGGGGACTTCAACGGTGAGAAGCGGCATGAGGGGATCCTGTCTCCGCAGCTTCTGCTTAGCCCCCTCTCCCGCCCCTCTTCACGGAGAGTGGGCGAGCCCGGCCGAAGGGGCGCGCGCTGCGGGGACCGACCCACCCTGGGGCCGGAGGGGGGGCGAGCGGGACGGCGCTGGGTCTCCATCCCAGGGCAGACCCCGCCGTGATTTCTCCCAGTTTGCCCTCGAGTGTGCCCTGACCACTCCGTTCAGCTCTGCGTGCTGTCAAGGAGAAGTGCCAGACTGAAGCCAGGCTCTGCTGCTCTAATTAATTTTGGGTTTTCTTCCAGTGGGCTGTCTAGATCTGGGACTTGTTTGGGGTTTTTCAGACTCACGCTTGGACGGGGCTTGGAGCAGCCTGGCCCAGCGGAAGCGAGTGGAACTGGATGAGCTTCAAGACTCCTTCCAACCCAAACCATTCCAGGATTCCATGATATGCTTAAAAACTGATTTGGGGTTGGAGAGAAAGAAGGGAAATGATGCTTTTTATTTGTTTCACTTGAGCTGTACATTGATCTTTTCCCTTTTTGCATTTCCAGGATGCAGAAAGTGAGAAGGAACTTGAGGAGATGTGCTCGGTCCAAGAGAAATAATTTTGAAAAAACTCATCTCACTGGATACTGCAGCAACAGTAAAATCCCAAATGGATTTCATGATCCTGACAATTCTGAGTGCACTTCAGGGATAAGGCACAAGATCTTACAGAAAAACAGACGCAGCAGCACACATCCAGGAAAACATCTTGGAATTAATGGCATAAAATCGTGGTTTATTTTCCTGCATCTGTTTGATTTTAGGATCCCTAAAAATGTTACATTCCTAGCATCAGGGGTCAGGGGGTAATTTAGAGGTAGTTGGTGATAAATATTTTTGGTTAGATGTAGGGCAGATATTTATGCCTTACATAACTCTGTAATATAAATATGTATTATATATTAGGGCATATAGCTATCTATTTATATATAACCTATTTTTTATGTGTGCCCAGATATAGTTTATATCAGACACTGTGCCTGTCCGAAGGCCTTGCTACTGCGCTCCTAACTCATTCCTGAGGAAAACATCAGGCAAAAGTTGTTAGGTTTAACTGGTTCCTCTTTTCCTTAATAATTATTTTACTCAGTTGGAATAACTGAGAACAGCTGTTAGAGATGTGCAGTTCCCAGTGGGACCAAGGCACTTTTTTGCACAACGCAGAGTGGCGTTTAAGGTATTCAGTAGTCAGAGAAGTGAGGATTAGGATTTTGAATGCTCTTGGGCAACAAGGCTGGCCAGAGATCCCTCCTAACTCACTGTGGGACAGCAAAAACCCCACAGCCAAGGGTAACCAGGGATTGTGGGGATGGAGAATTTAATGGCATCAGGTGGCAGCAGTGCCAGTTCAACTGATAAAAAAGTAAATCCACGCCTGCTCTAGAGGAGTATTGTTCCTGGACGTGTGTAAATACAGGGACACCTCTTTACTCTCAACTGAGGGAGGGTTGTGGTGCCAGTTTACCCTTGAGAGTTCCAGGCTTTATTTCAGCTCCCCTGGCCGGGCCTGATGTGCGGCAGTGGTGCGAGGGCCGGAGCCGTTCGCTGGCTCTGGGAACGCAGATGCCATCATGGCCCAGTGGGGGGGGGGGAGCTTAGGCTGTGGTGGCAACCTCAGAAAGGGATCAGATGGCTCCTGGAACTGCCCAGAGTGCAGGAAGGGAGGGGGAACTGAACTGCTCCCACAGACCCCTGCTGGGCTATGGTTCTGGGCCAGGCCCATCAGAAAAGTGGCAGCATCAGTGGCACCTCAGTTGTTACTGTCCGTGGAGCTCTCAGGATCAGGATGAAATCATGTTCATGCACTACTGGGAAAGCAGGGAGCAGGATCAGTGCTCTAACTCTCTACACTCTCTCTCCAGGAGTGCCTTGGGTCATGGCAATTTAATGTGTGGAATAGTTTCCTGTGTCTGCCTGGGCAGCTGCAGTTATTGCACAGGCATTCAGGGCTGACAGTTCCCTGCAGGGAGAGCTCAGCACATGTGCCCAGAGGCAATCCCAGCATCTGCAAGAAAGAAAGAAGCAGCAAAAGGTGATTGCTTCTCTTTCAAAGTTCTTTCAAGTGCTCACACCCAAACCAACCTTTGCTCTTGATTCTGGCCAGGTGCATGGTGAGCGCTGGGCACAGGTCATGTCATCCATGCTGGTGTGAGTGATGCTTTCTGGGGGAAAGCAGCTGATCTCCAAAGTTCCCTTCCTGCCCTGTGCCTGATCTGCACAGGAGAAAACCTCTTCCAGGAAGGGATTGTGCTTCCTCTAATCCCATTTGCCCAGTCTGTTCCATGGGGATATTGCCAGCCTGGGGCAGCAGAGGCACACGCAGCTCTCAGCACTCTCTGCTCCAAGCACAGCTCTGGGCTCCTTTGCACACTGCCTCTGCCATGGGGGTTTTCTCCAGGAGAAGCCAAGGAATTGCTCATGGAAGGGTGCAGATTAAGTTATCCCAAAGGGAAGCAAAGAATAAATATCTCATTTTTCCATCAAAATGCTCATGCTCTTTCCTACAGATTATTTCAAGTTTTTCCCACAAGCTTTGCCCTACCCATCATCCCATTTTTACCCCAAAAAGTAATTTTCTCTGTCCTCCAGAATGTCTCAGTGTCTATCCCCAAAATTTTCACTGTGTCTCTGCAAGTGACTACCTCAGTTTACCTCATGCTGTTCATTCTCTTCCCTGGGGATTGCTTCAGATTTTCCCTCCAAGCTGTCCCTGTCTGTGCACTTCTGATTTCTTCTTTTTTACAAGAAAGTATTCATTCACTACTCTGGAGATTAGCTCCAGTTTTACCCCCCCAAAATTGCCCTAACATTCACTAGTCATTGCCTGATTTTTACCTCACTATGTTCATTCTCTCCCCCTAGAGATAACCTCAGGTTTTACCCCCAGTATTTTCCCTACCTGCCCACTAACTATTTAGTCTTTTTGACCTATAAATATTCTCTTTCTATCCTGGAGATTTCATCAAGTTTTACCCTGAAATATTTCACTATCTTTCCAGTACTGTCTCACTTTACCTCAGGATGTATGCTCTCCCTGCCACACATCACCCCAGCTTTCACCTCCAAAATTATTGCTACTTGTCCACTACTTATTACCTGATATTCACCTCAGTATGTCCATTCTCTGCCCAACAGGTCATTTTAATTTCTACCCCCCAAAACTTGTCCAACCTGTCACCTAGTGACTGCCTCAGTTTACCTCAAAAATGTTGTCTCCCCTAGAGATTACCTCAGACTTGACCCCCACATTTTTTCCCTGTCTGCAAGTTACTACCTCCATTTAACTTCAGTATGTTCATTCTCTGGACTACAGACTCAAGTTTACTCTCAATCTCCCTGCCTCTCCAACACTGATTACTTCCTTTTTACCTCAAAAGATTCATTTATTTTCTACCATGGAGGTTACATCAAGTTTCACCCCCAGAATTTACTAATACTTCCACAACTGATTCACTCAGTTTACCTCAAAAAGTGTTCATTCCCTCACCTAGAGGTGACCTTGTATTTTACCCCCAAAGGTTTCCCTACCTGTGCACAACTGATTGCTATAGTTTACTTCAAAATCTTCATGCTCTCCATTACAGGTCACCTCAAGTTCACTTCAAAAGTTTTCCCTACCATTTCCATTAGTGATTATCTCAATTTTTACCTCCAATAAGTCATTCTCTACCTACAGACACTGGATAGTAAATCATACAAAGATCTAAAACACTGCACAAGAAACAGCAGAAAGTTTTCCATGAATAACACAAGTTCCTTTTTTCCCCTCCTCCGCCTAGGACTGCTACCAGGAGACAGGAGAGCTGCTATCAACACTCAAACCTCCCAAGCGTTGTTATTGCTCAGAGAGCTGCGCTGGCACTGAGCTACTCCCATGCGCCTGCAGGGCTCTGGGGAGGGGCAAGACGACCTCCCACTCCTGCCTGGAGAAATTTCAATGCCCTAAAAAGTCATTTCCCTTCTCTCTCTCTGACCCACGGCCAAAGCAGCTGTGTAGAACAACATGGACTACTCATGGAAGGGATGATTCAGTTGTGGGAAAAACGCTAAAGAAAGACTATCACCCCAAATTTCAGGGTGAAAACACACTGCTTGTTAACAGGAGCACACAAACTCATTTAAACCAGAGAGGAAACTGCACACTAGGAAAAGAGCTGAAAGATAGGCCCTGCCTTGATTGATAATTCCAAAGGAAATTCCCCACGGATCATAGGCAATTACCTATAATTTTACCTCCCTAATCACTGGATTTCTGACTTGGGTTGCTGTGGAAGTGTTTCACAGATGCCTTGAGGGGTCAGGGGCTTGGCTGGATTCTTTGTGGTTAGTCCTGACAGGCCCAGGCCAAACCCACCCACCTGCATTGCTGCTCCACCCCAAATTTGCATGAAATACTGAGAACAGGTTATAAATACTCCCCTTCTCTGTCCTTCCTGACACATCCATGGAGCAAATGTACTCTATCCATTGTTCCCAAGAGCCCCTCTCCAGCCCAAATCCCAGTTTTCACCAACACAAACCAAACAGACCTAAGACAATTATTCCATCAGTGCCTGCAATTCTGAGCTCCCTGTTCCCTGCCACTCACACAGCAATCTCACCTCAGCCCAGAGACTCCCTTTCCCCAAAGGGAAACACAACCTGATAGGGCACAGCTCTGGCACCACATTTCCCCTTGTTCCTGAAAAGCCCTAGGTAAATCCAGTCCCTCAGACCTTGCATCCCTGAACACCAGGAGAGCTGGTGTTTTACCCAGATCCCAGCGCCCTGCACGGCTGCGCTGACACGAGCACAGGCCGATCGCTCCGCCCAGCACCATCCCTCATTTTCCTCCCATTGCTCCCCAAGTGTCCCCAAACCACCCCGTGTCCGTGCCGGGGCCAGGGCCTGCCCCGACCAGAGGCTGTCACCCAGCCTTGCACCTGCTCCCACCCCTGGGAGAGCTGGGAATGCACTGAGAGCTCGGCTCCCCAGTCCTCAGACACACAAATAATGCCCAACCTGCCCCTCTGGGCACAGCCAAACACCACAACTCCATCATCCCCAAGGAACTCTGGCAGTCGCCTCTTCACCTCTGCCCTTTTCCAAAGGACACAGGTAGGACTGGGCTGTCAGAAATGGTATTCCCTAGGCAGTTCATCCCAGCAGAAAGGAGAAGAGGAACCCTGTGTCCCTCTGACTGACCCCACAGCATGGGCAGGACCAGCTGGGTTCTTCGTATTCTAAATTTTAAAATGAACTGAAGAACCTGAAAGGCAAAAAACAACACACATATAAGGTTAGAGCCAGTCAACACACACAGACAGACACACTCTCAGACACCCCTTCTTCAGCTTACACGCTGACTGCAGCCCTTACTAGAAACACTCCCCCCTAAAGAAGATGCTTTAACATCTTCTTCCATCTGCTGCTCCTTGATGTGGAACAGTAGATCCTGGGAAAATTGGTAGCATCACTGACCATAGGGATCAAAATTTGCCTTAGGGACCTGCAAGACAGCATGAGGCAGTCTGCAAGTAGCTGACAGCTAGGAGTTATCCCCACACCAGGCCCATAAACTTTCTACCCAAAAGACCATAGACAGGAGAGGAGAGTTCTAAAACTGTTCAAACTAGCCATGACTGAATGTGCCAGGGCAGGGCAGCTCCAAGCATAAGTGGCACATGGACACCCAGTGCATCAAATATAAGCAAAGATGACATGAAGACTTGAGATAATGCTTCAGAAGATAAATTTTTGAGACCAGGATGCTTTGAGGCGACGGAAGCTACGAAACTACTGCAGTGAGGAGGGTCTAGTACACTTCATACAGAAGTCCAAGGGAACAGCACATGAAAAAAAAGATACTACCAAAACTGAGAAGGAAGATGGATAGGAACACCTTGTGTACTTCTTCTGGTCTCAAAAAGCAAAACCATAAAGATGCCAGAATAAGCCCGATCCAGGAAAGTATGCAAGTGCTCCTGCTGCCAATATGGCCCATAACGATGCCTGTAAAGCATTGAGACATCACAAAGCCCTATGACACTGAAGACAACGGACACAGACCACATAACAGACACAAACTGAAACTGCCCAGCAGTTTTACCTGATGGACCCACAATTGCTAGTGCAAGATAAGCCAGAGGCCGATGACGCCGAAGGAAAGAAGGCTCTACGGCAGTAGTACGTGACAGTGAAAGGTAAACTCCTTATGAGAAGTTAGTGCCAAAGCTGGTAAGAGGATGCTCAAGAAGTGCAGTAGGCCTAGAGAAGGAGGCAACGACTGCCAGCTGATACAAAGGGATCCCTAGAGAAGGATTCTGCCGCCAAAGGCTGAAGTGACATCACAAAACATGACCGACCCACAAATGGCCAAGATGCAAGATGTCCACGTGCTTGCTATGCTCAAAAGTGCTCAAAAGCATGGCTACACTGAAGAGTAGGCAAACTTTAGACCGTGGCAATCGTGCCAGACCCGAAGGCAGGCTCCTCGGGTGAAAAGATGGACAATGACATCGAGACTCAATCCAATGATGCAAAGCTCACGAGAACATGGAGATGGGTTGGAACTGCCCGGCCCGGCAAAGGCTCGAGTGATGCTGAAGAGAAACCCTCTCTCCCTTAACCTCCAAGGGGCCTGGCCCACTACAGCCCTCTCCTCTCAGCTAACTTCAAATTGCCTCCTGTGATTCCAAAGGTTTTTGCCTTCTCCCAACCAACAGTCCCCACACTTAGCTCTCTGAAGACTAGCAGACGAAATCCATCCTCAACAGAAAAGAAGGCTTCAGCACCGTGGATGTCAATACATGGCCCACAGCCCACTTGGGTGGCTGCAAAAGATGGAGAATAATGACAAAATTCAGACTGTGATGACACGTCCCAGAAGTGACCCCTTGCACAATGCCTCTCTCCCTCATAACTGCTGAGGCTCATCGCTCACCGGCCGTTTCCAAACTTAGGCTCTGCACCTACTTGTAGTACCTAAGACAACAAAACAGAAACTGCGACTATTGCCCTCCAGAAGAATAAATGCACAGGCTGGGCTCCCTCTGCACCACTGGCCCAGGCTCACCTCAAATCTCCATCCGACTCCGGAGGTGGCCCGGACGATACCCGCAAAGCGAAAAGGGACACGCTTCGCATGCTGCCACGTACCTCTCACCTATCAGTCGCCCCACCTAAATGCCAACTCACCTGCTCGCCTCTGTCCCTTGGCATGCCCAGGGCAGCAGCAGCACCTGCAGAGAAGCAAAGCAAAAAAACATGCTGAGAGACTGAAACCACAGCCTCCCCGCTCCAACTTAAGTACACCACACCTATAGCTTAAGCTTGCACCCACCTGGCCTCCAGCATCCCAGGGCTGGGACACCTTCCCAGTGGACCACCTAAAATGCACAAACAAAAACGGATGCTTAGAGCTGCACCAGAAACTGATACCCAAGCAGTAACAACTCATTCTGGCCACCAGTCACCGCTCACCTCGCTCCATCGACCTTGACCACTGATCTTCAGCACTACTTCCTACAAATAAAGATGAAGAACAAAGCTGTAACACAGTCACCATTTACACTTGGCGTGCAAAGACAAACAGTGACTGACCTTCCTGTGGGAACCACCTCACCTGGTATGGGGCACTCTGCCACAGATTCAATCCATCTGCATCTGAAAGAAAGTGATGACAAAAGTCAAAGTACTGCATCGTAACTTAGCAGCTCCAAACATTTTGTGTTAATCTAGAAATACCATCTTGAGTCCAACTAATCCCTACATTACAAATGTAAAGTCCCTAGGACTTATCCTATTACACCTACACCCAGACTATGTAGCAGGGCAAAGCAGCCCCAGGCCAAACACACAGACACCTGTGACACAGGAGATGACAAACAAGGGGATGCAACAAGGAGAGGAAAGTCTCAGCAAGAAGAATTACCAATGACATGACCTAGATGAGGCCGATGAGGCTCAAAGAACTCTGGCAGAAAAAGACCCTAACAGAAGGACTTATGCCAAGCACTGCAAAGAAGGATGCCCGAGGATCGTACGGTTGGAATCCTCTACCTATCCTCACATTCTCCCAAGTCCTAATCTGTTATAAGGGACCGTTGCAGTGCACAGCTGTCAATACAGCTCAGAACAAGACTGTAAAAGGTGTCTGACTCAATAGTGCTAAAGAGAGATGCGATTCCGATGCATGTCCGAGCTTGCAAGTCAAAGGTTCAAGGGTACCAGCGTCCGGCCAAGGAACGCAAAGGAGCTGCTGAGGATGATGCCCAGCATTTCTGATAAGCCCCTCAAAGGGGTAAGGCAAAAGACATGTGACACAAGATGCCCACAATAGAGACACAGAACACACAATAGACAAGTGACACAACACACACCGGGACTGCTCTGCCGTGCACACCTCAGCATTGCGATCAACAGCGAGACTTTGCCTTTACGTGGCCTAAGGGCTCCTCTCGTGGACATCCCCATCTCCAAAGCTAATTCAAAGATCCCTCCCACCAAGTCCTGACCCAGCACCCCACTCTCATCCCCCTCCCTGAGGTGTAGCCCTCGACTTAGCTCTCAGATATCCAGGGATGCAAATCCTCATCAGGTGCAAAACAAGGCCACCTCATCATCTGGGAAGTTCCTGCCCTCAGAGGGCTGTTCTCTCTCAGTCTACTACAATAAAGAAAACCAAACATCAGTGCCTGAACTCAGCAGCACATCAGCCAAAACCCAACAATTCCACTACTCACCGGCTCCTGAGAACGCCCCGGTCCTTGGCTCATACTCTGTGGCCACACTCCGAGGCCGACGTCGCAGGGTATCCCTGGGTTAAGGGGAGACAAGGTGATGTGGCATTGCTGAAACTTGAGGGGACCCTCGCTCCTCCCTCCCTCCCCGACTCGCCACAACTCCTCAGCCATTGCCAAAGGCTGCCCAGATGGCACCTTCAAACAGAAAAGGTACAGGCTTCATTGCAGAGCCCTGTAATACTTCTGGAAGGCTCACAGGGACAGGCAGCTCAAGGGTGATAAACTGGCTCCATCAGCTGGTCCATGAGGGGGTTCAGCCCCTGTAGGCATAATACAAGTGGGCCACCTAAAACACACAAATGGATGCTCAGACAATGCATGCTTTGAGCTGCCCCAGAATTTGGCACCCGAGCAATAACTGGTTGCGTCCACTGGTCACTGCTTACCTCACTCACTTGACCTTGACTGCTGATATCCAGGTTTACTTCCTAAAAATAAAGACAAAGAACAGCCCTGCAACATAACCAAAATGAAACACCACCCCTGAAAAGCTGAATGATGACCAACCTTCCCAGGGGAGAAGGGGCAAAACAAAATGGAAAGGCACATGCCCATGTAGTGTCCAAAAGGGTTGCATTGCCGAGATAGGTTCCACCTGAAAGTGCTCGACTGTGACCTCTTTCTGCAAGGGTGTCTGTCATGTTGGAGTAGCAATTTGAATGCTGCAGACCACCTGTAAAACGCAAAAAAAAAAATCAAAGGCTACTTATAGTTTCATCACTAATACAACAACTCCAGTAGCGTCCAGTTCTGTGCTGGAATCAATACTCATCCAGCTCATGGTCCCCCCAGTGCCAATACCCTGCTGTGCCAAGTGCTTCGCATCTTCAAAATGAAAATCCCAACAGTGAGGTAAACATAGAGCCCAAAGTCAGGCCATAGCTTGGACTTCAGGCACTGACCCACCTCGCTGCTGTGTTCCTCTGGTCTCCTCCATTCATATCAGGTTTACATGCTCTCCCTCTGCAAAAGAATTATTTGTCAAAGTTACCCAGACAGACAGGGAAAGCTTAGCCTTTCCCAAGTTCTCATTCCTCAAAGCAAACTGCCTAGGATCCCACAAGAGTGGGCCTTAGGACAAACTACTATGAAACTGCAAGACACCACTGCACCACTCCCACATCTCCACTGAACACCACACAGACTGGCCACAGTCACTCCATCCGAGGCGTGGCTCAGGTGGCTGAGCAAAGCAAAAGGCTCCCTATAAAGTCTCCTTTCTTCTCCACCTAACACCCCCCCCCCCAAGACTACTCTACAGAGCAGAGCAATTCCAGGCTAGACACAAACTCAAACAACACATTATACTACAAGCAGTGTGACATGAGGATGATAAAAAAAGCTCTCGGCAAGAAGAACAATAGCAAGGACAGGGACGACGCCAAAAAAGATAACTGATGGTATGGCAATGGTGGATGAAAGAGGCTCTAAGGAGCAGAAGAAGAAAAGACTGGAACAGTGACCTGTTCTAAGAACTGTCAGTCACAATGATCAAGATGGCTGTGAGAGACAAGGCCACATTTAGAATGCTCCCATATCCTGACAATCTTACAAGCCCCAGGACATTACAGCTCACGGGTGGAAAGGATGGATGGCAGTACAGCCGGGAACAAGGCCTCCAAAGAGATCCGACTCAATGCTTTCAAGATGTGATTCCAAGATGTGGCCAAGCCCACTGGTAAAAGAACAAGTGATATTAGCATCCTACCGAGAAGTACAAAAGTTCAAGAAGCTAGAGATGATGGCCAATGCTTATGATGAGCCCCTTAAGGGTAAAAGGCAGAGAGATCTGATCCAAGGGAAGCCAAAGACACAGAACACACACCGGACAAGACAACACACACTGGAACTGCTCTGCGCTGCACACCCTACAGTTGCAGTCAAAAGTAGGGCTACTCCCTTTAGCTTACCTAAGAAGGCCCTTGGAGAGCATCCCTTTCCCCTACACTACTTTTTAAATCTCTCCCAGCAATTTCCAACCCACTATCCTGCTATCATCCCTTCTCCGGGCCCCAGCCCCCAACTTAGCTTTCAGATGACCAGTGATGTGAATCCACACTGGATGCAAAGGAGTCCACCTCAGCCATCTCCCAAGGCACTGGGATCACCAGGTTGGCCTCTTAGTCAGCTATGACAAAGAAAACCAAAATCAATGCACCAGTGTAGTGGCATACAAGCCAAATCCTAACAAGTCAGCTACTAACTGGGACCCTGCTCCCGCTCCCACTCATACTTGCAGTCTTTAACTTACCTATCAGAAGCCTCCATCTCCGATGTCATCTCTGACCCAGGGTAGCTCCCTCTTGCAGCACAATGAACCTGCTGAAAAATTTGGAGTGTAATACTAACACAATCTGGAATTTCAGGAAATTGCAGTGCTTCTAAGAAAAACAAGGCAAAGGAAAAAAAAATACAAAAAGCACCAAGCACCTTAACAACCTTGAACACTCGATCCAAAAATCATGAACTATGCACTCAATGCTATCTTCTTCACAGTGTCTTCAAAGCCTCTATTGCTTTAGATGCCAAAAGCACCTGTTGAAAGAAAGCTGAGAAAACCTGAATGACACCCCCCCCCCCCTTCATGGAAATAAAAAGACACCCTCACCCCCACTAACCCCACAGAACGAATGGGCCTCTTTTTACCCAGGGCTGGGGTTAATATACCCCTGGCCGGGCCCGCCTCTCGTTCCCACAATGCCCGGGAAAAGGGAGGAGGCAATTTTACCAGAAGGGATAAAAGCACTGGGAGGAGCTGCAGCTGTTTGGCTGCTCTGCCTTAAATTCCAGGTGAGTAAAGGGCTATGTAGATGCCTTCTGTTTTACTACAGCTGCATCCACTGAAAGAGTAAAAAAGCTTCTTGTTTTGGCAGCGTAGACACATGAGTTGCATGATTCCTTGTTAAGTTCTGTAATTGTTCATTGGTGGCTATTGAGTCACAGGACTATGGAGGGTGGAGAAGAATAGTAATAATATACATGGTGTAACTCCTGTTGGGGTCTCTAATTAGGGATGTATTCATTATAAATAAAACTGAAAAAATAATGGGCTCTCTGGCAGCAGGAGGGTTTTGTGAGTGCTGGGCTTGCTCCCTTGTGAGAGATTAGGTGCCAGTACACAGCTAGAAGTGCCCTGAAGTACAGATTTAAATTCTTAAAATGCTGAAAAAGGGGGAGCTTCCTTCAATTGAACCCCTTAAAATGAGAGACTAGGGAGTGTTTGTCTCTACTTAAATAGATGCCATAGCAATAAATGGGTTCTCTCCTCTGAATCCCCGAAAATACTGGAAAAAGAGGGGTTTTCCTTGCTTCAGGTCTCTCCAGTGATGGAAAAAGGGGGATTTCTCCCTCAATTCAAACCCTTATAAAGGAGGGACAACTGGGCTTTCCCCTCAATTTAAACCTTGGGATGATGAAAATGGGGGAGTTATGCTCAATTCCAATCAATAAAATAGCATTGTCAAGGTTTTTCCCTTCTATTTAAACTGGAGAATAATGGAAAATGGGGATTCCCTGTCAAGTGATACCCCTAAGAGCATGGAAAAGGCAGGGTTTTCTTCAACTGATGCCCTTAAAATTGCAGAGGAAGGGGATTCCCCCTCAATTTAAACACAGACAATTATGGAAAAGGAAGTTTTTTTCCCTCCGTTTAAATCCCTTTTCTCCTCATAACCCCCCTTTTTGGGGGGGGGGGGGGGGGGCACTGGGGAAGGGCTGCCAAGATGAAAGGGGAAAGTGGAATGTTTCCCTGGGACCCCACATGCTGCCCTGCCTGCTCAGGTGCTGCCCCTTGGCACGAGGGGTTTTCCCTGGGCATTTTCTGGGAGCAGTGCTCTGTGCCCAGGTGCCTCCGGCTGCTCCCCAGCTCCTGCCGGATGCTCCGACCATTGTCCCTGGAGGGACACTGGGGATGCCCCCATTGCCCCTCTGGACCAGCAGCTCCCTGCACAGGTGTGCCCGGGGAACCCTCGGAGAGCGGCCTCTGGCAGGAGCCGCCCCCTCCTCATCCTGGCCGCTCACACCTGGGGCTGCTGCGGGCTGTGGGGTCAGCGGCGTCGGGGGCGGGCGGGAGGCGCGTGGGCGCCGGCCAGCAGGCATCGGCGGGGACACCTCCGTGCCGCGCGCGCCGCGCCTCTCCCACGAGAGGTCCCCGCGCCCCGCGGTGCCGTGCCGGGCTCTCGTCCCCCCCCCCCCCCCCCGCGCCGCCGCCGCCTCGCCGCGCCGCCGCCGCCCCCCGCTCCCTCCGGCCCGGGGAGCTGCAGGAAAACGCAAAAGCATCGAGGAAGAGCGGGCACCGGAGCTGCCCGAGCCATCGGCTTGCCCGAAGGGCGGCGGCTGCCCGCAGCCGGGAGCAGCCACCAAGGATGGAGCTGCTGTTTGCCGGGAGGTGAGAGCTGGGGGCAGCCGGAGCCGGAGGCAGGCTTTCCCCGGCAGGAGGGGCCGGGAGGATTTCAGCTCGCAGCGGCTCTCGGTGGGTGCTGGATGGAGCCCGGGCTGAGCCAGGTGGCCGGTGCGGGTGCTGTTCCTGTCCCCAGGCGCCGATGAAATGGCAGCTCGGAGCAGCCTCGTGTGTCTGTGTGGAAGCAGCTCCGATGCTGGCAGCCAAATCAAATCAAATTGCTGTCAGATTTGTATTAAATGTGGTGTTTAAATCTGGAACTGCTCAGCTCCCCAGGTGGGAAAGTGCTTGGAGTAGCCAAGCTGAGCCGTTGTTGAGAATTCCAAGCATTGTGTCTTTACTCTCCTTAATACAGCGTTTAAATAATTGATACTTGATGGAGACAGTATCAGGGGGATTTGTTAGAGGGGCAGGGATGTTTTTTCACCTTGCAGTGTGTTGGGATAGTCAAGACTCCTTATGTCAAAATTAATTGATCTTCCTTCTTTTCCTTTTTTTTCCTTTCTAGGTTGTGGCTGAGTGGGAAGAATATTTCGGATAAAGAAATGAAATGCACGAGGGAAGCTTCGTGTTCCCGTGGAGATGCTTTAGGCGCGTGCAGCTTCTGAGCTGCACTGAAACTTGAGGCTCCCACAGAAGCTTCCTGGTAAGCCTGAGTGGGTTTACTGCATGGGGGTTCCAGTCACTGCTGGACATACTCTGAAGTCCTGGGAAAACATGGAACAATAGCTCTGAGTGGAAAAAATATATGCTCAGCATTCTCTAGGGAAAATTATAGTTGGCCTGTAAGTGTAACCCCACGTCTGCATTGGTTAAAAAGTCAGTCCCACACACTTTCCTGGCTGGTGTGAAGTTGTATAGTTCATCAGATCTGATCCAGTGTGTAAAGAAATGTTTACTGTGGACTTTCAGGAGATTATCAGCAGTCCTGGGGAGGCTGCTGAACTTGATCTCCCTGGATTGACAGAATGAATCCACATAGGATGCAGAGCAGGATGTGGTTTCTCAAACAGAATAGTGACATTCTCGAAGGAGGCTACAAGCAAAGGGAATCTTAATTTTAGTTATTGAACACAGAAACATTTATATCTGCTTATGCAACTCTTAGAAGGGAAGAAGAACATGGCCATTCTGTGCAGTCCTATGTGGAAGTGTACTGGCTCAAATTGTCTTTCAAACAGCCAAGTGGCACCGGGTGTCACCTGGAAAAATTAAGTACTGGGGACACTTTACACTCATAAATGGCCTGACCTTGTGTACATGGAAATCAAGGGACTTCTGTAATGTTAGAATGGGTCTCAAATGATGGGTTTTTGCAGATCAGCAATCTATCCAATGAATGATATCATAAAATTTTGTCTAGCAAAAACTGCTGCCAACATTTAAAAATATCTACCAAATGCTATTCCTGTTAAAACAGTCTTGTTAAAATTGTCTGTTCCAAACAGAACAAGATTTTACTGTTCTTGGTGATGTCGTTTTCCTCCTCAGATTTCTGTGAAAGCATGTGTTTCACAAGGCATATCAAAGTTGTCTCATGGGCAAAAACATGTAAACATCAAGCGTGTCATTTTCTTGAAATCCCCTGTAAAATGGCTCGCCACGCTGCCTTAACCATTCAGAAGCATAAGAGGAAAAAAGGAATTTGCAGGCACTCCAAGGCTGGGTCTGTGGGAGATCTGAGATGAGCCTGTGGCTCTGCAGTCACCCATCAAGAAGTCACCCAAATGTGCTTTTTATCTTGCAGTTTCCACATTTGGGAGGCAACTACTGCGTAAAGGATCTGGGTTCTGCTAATGAAAAATATATCACAAGGTCCGTGTGTGGCTGGGTTGGTTCCATAGTTCCAGCCATACCTGCTGTTGTGATACATAATCCCAGTTCACACTCCTGGGAAGAGTTTCCTGCAGCAGTGCAGGTGGGAAGTTTCTCTCTTGCACTGGCTCCACATTGAGCTCTTTCTTCTTAATGCAGCCAGTGCACTGAAGGAGAACAAGCTCGCTTCTTCCTTGCCTGGTTGTTCAGGGTGAATCATTAACCAAGCACTTGAGTGACAAATCTGCAGTCTGCACGGACAGTTTGCCTTCTGCAGGAGGTACGGTTTTCTTCTCTCACGGAATGAAAGCACCACAGACCCCCTCTGCTCGCCACTGTGCTTTAACCAGACCTGAAGTATGTACATAATAATACATAGATCTATATCTATCTACGTACATATATGTACTGAAGTATATAATCTATCTATCTATAGAACTTCTTTATATGTATAGAAGTTCTGTGTTGCTCCTGCTTTATGCATGAGGAAAGGGCATACATATAATGAAGAAAGAAGTTAACTTTTCCTTGTACTCTTCCTTTGTAGCCTGTTGAGGCTTTTGGTGAGAGGAATTATAATCTTTTTCCTAGCAGCACTTAATGAACTGAAATCATTCTCCAGGATGATGATGACGTGCCAGTTCTCGGTATATGGATATGAGTCCTGAGATCCCACACACGGATACACAGAAGGACTGCATAATGTGCTGAAGATGGGGAGAAGGTATGCTTGGGTGAAAGGTGGGACTGTTTCTTCTAATGGCTGCTTCCATCCAACAGCAAATACTGATTTCTCCCTTTTTAATGCAAGAGCATTTATCTGCCAGTGTTCAAACTGCATTTCCATGACATAAGAAGAGTTGTCTGGATAATTAACTAATACAGTTAAAACACATCAGTTTGAGCAGATGTTCTCGTCTGTGCTTTTAACGTGAATGGCCTTGATTTTGCAGCAAAGTCCGAGAGATGGCACCTGAATGCAAGGGTTTGGGTTTGTGAAGCTTTGCAGAATGATGGCCTATATTTATATTTCTTTCATAAACTCCCCATAAGCTGCACACAAACCTCGTTTAGAGAGTTTTACTGAGACAGCAGATTCAAGCCTTCGTTATTAGGGGACGTCTGCAATGCCATTGTCTGCTTGACATTAATTCTTCCAGCTGTGCATCGATGTATTGTAATGGCCCTGGGTTTTTTGGTCGCGGTTTGTTTCCTGCAGTGCCCTCGTGCCTGCGCAGCACTCGTGATGCTGACGTTGACCCTGGGCTGTGTGGCAGATGGGGCTGTCCCGTATCCGAAAGTTACGGGAATGTATGTAGGCGTCAGATGGAATGCTGGTCTCTCCGCTCACCCTTGGCTCTGTAATTTCGTCATCCAGCCATGGAGGACCTGTGCAGCCATAACTGGCCAAGGCAGTGGGTGAGCACAAGCTGCAGCTCTGCAGGAGATCAGGGACCTCTTGCCCACAGCAGAAACAGCAAGTAACTGCAGTTCTCAGAACTCGTTACCGTGCCCTTAACTGCAGTATTTCCCTGCTCTGTAATCTGGCCAAAGGTAGGTAGGTTTTGATAGGGATAGACACATTTCTACCACAAAGGTCACCTCTCTGCCAGATTTCAAAATTTCCCTTCCGAAGCTAGAGATCCTCATATAAAAGGTTGCCTGAATTTAGGTAGCGTGTGCCAAGCAGTATATTTTTCCTTTAATAATATTCCTGGAAATAGCGGAACTGTTTTGGCTAAAGCAGATGCTGAACTGTTCAGAATGAAATTCTCAGAGCTGAAATCTGGCGAAGCAGAGTAACGTGCCCTTTTGTTAACCCTGGGGAAGGCTGAGCACCGTGGCAGCAGGGAGGGGAGGTGGCACTGCTGGTCGGCAAACCAAGGAAACCAAGGAGCGCTGCTTTTAGCAAACTGCCAGCTTGAAGCCAGTGAGGAACATCCTTGGGCTCCTGCACTCTGTGTTTTTATGTTCACCTTAAATAATGAACAGAGAAACCCAGAGGCACCAGTGCTGCTTCCAGCTACCTTGAACTGCTTAAATAGGTAGTTTTAATCACCCAGGCTCCGTTCTCTCCACCTGTATTGCTCCTGGGCTTAAGGCTGGATGTATCTATGGAATCTCTAGTTATGTATTGGAGTTTGGCCTGAAGTAATTTGTGTTGCCGACTTGGTACTCTTTCCCCACCCTGGAAGTCTATCTGCAGAACCCCTCTGTGCCAGGCAAGAGAGTCCCCCATAGATGTTTCACTATACAGTTACATCTTTTGGGTTAAAGCCTTACAGGGCTATCATGTGAATGAGGACAAAGCTCTGTTTTTCTTCTTTGCTCTCTGCCCTGTCTTCTTTCTCTGTATTTTAGGACCCAAGTAACAGGGACATATAGCTCCTGTTCTGCTTCCTGGTTGTGTCACTGAAACTGCAGGAAAAACAAAAAGCCCTCCAACAACATTTTTAATGTTAGAGAGTCAAGGCACTACTTTCTTCTCTGGCCAGGATGTACCACAGAAATCATCTCATCCGCACATAGCCCGGGTGTGCGGAGAATCATTCCATGACACATGATCTTTACTAGAATTTTCAGATCTTTTTTGCAGTCAAAACTCATAGAAACGAATTGGGTCAGTGTTCATTGGTCTCAAGTTGTGTAGTTCCTAGTATCTGCTCTCCTATTAGATCCGGATTTCTTCGCTTCTGATGTTAATTAGATCTTCATTGCTTGAATTTCTTATCAGTCTTTGCCGGAGGCAGAGTCTGGGGTAGATGTTCCTAGATGGCCGCTGACGTTCTGTTGGTTCTGTTGATGTTCCATCGATGGCTTTATCTTGTTGGGGCTACTCCCAGTCTGTTGAAATGCTAAGCCCATCAGGCCTCACCTAGAGAAACAATGCCCTGGAAAGAAGCTTCAGTTCCCTTCCCCTGGGGCAAAGATGAGCAAACCTGGCTAAAGTCATAGATAAAAGATTTTTAAACTGGTATGTTTTCCAACAGTTGTATATAATGCTTTATTACATAAACGGGCTGGGAAAAGCTCTGGTACCCCTGACCAAGCTGGTTTTGTCTCAGACAGTGCTGTTATTTTGGGGCTAGACATGAAGCTGCCGTCTCTGGACTTGAAAATGAATATAGGAATGACTGAACAAACAAACGTGGTACACTCTTAAAAAATTGTGTGCCCATTGACCAAGCTGGATTACCATGCTCTTTCCAAATTCTTGCCGTGCAAGTTCTTCCATGCCCTCACTTGCAACTCAAACTTTTTTTTGTTTTGTTTTGTTTTAAATGATACTGGTACCAGAGCACGGGCACAGCACTTCTATGAGCTGCAGAGCTATGAATATCTCTTTTTATGGATACAGTGTGTGCATGCTGTGGCTTTGGGCACAGGATATGTCAGTGCTAGTGCGAGACTGATAATAGCCTCTAAAGATCATTTGAGAAGTTGCTTACCTTTCCCCAGGGAACAGGACACGTCTTTGTATTTCCACCTTCAGATACACAACCCACTTGTGGGCTTGACTGCATAGCAAATAGTGTGAGAGTCATCCTTGCTTATGTGAATTTTTGTTTTCCCCCCTCTCCTTTATGTTTTGCTTTGCCCTCTCGTTTGCTTTCTGCCTGTTTTCTCTGAGGCTAGTGATTTCTTGGCAAGTTATTGTTCATAATCAAAGAAAGGTAGTGGGCAAGCAGCAACTGCTGTCTCAGGTAGCCCAAGCTGACCCTGCCACTGCTTTGGCAGGAGAAAGAAGCTTCTTTGGGAGGAGCACAGCTGTCCTGGGCTTTGTGCACACAAGGGCTGCTCAGAGCGGCCCCTTGACCCCATGCTGGCTCTGTGAGCTCTGCCACTGACTGGTAACAGTGATGGCAGTTTGTGTTGAGGCTTTGTTCTCTGCTCCCCAGAGAGAAACATTCAACTGCAGAGTGACTAAGTGGCTTTTCAAAGGCTACATGATGATTCAGTGAATGAACAACAACCCCCAGCAGCTCCAGGCCCCCTTCTCTCTGCAGAACAATGCCTTTCTCCCTGTATGAAGATGTGCACGTAGGATAGGTTGCATACAGAGTTATGTATTTCAAAAGAAATTTGAATATTAATCTTTATATTGTAGTGATGCCACTGTCCTCTAGGCTCTGTAAATAGCAGCACCACAACAATGTGAATGATTGCTTTTATGCAAAACCCTGGCCAGTGAAATAGCTTGTCAATACGAAATAAAATTGCTGCACAAAGGTTTGACAGCTACCTTCATTATATATGTCAATCAAAAGATCCTAAAAGCTTTATTGTCCCTGTACAGAGTCTGAACAATATGCTAGCCCAATATGCCTCAAAGCTATGTTCCCTCTACTCCTTTCATTTAAAAAATAGCCACCAATAACTTTTGACAAAGAGTCTGAGAAAACTGCATGAGCAGCAAGGAAATCTTAGATTTTCTTGGGGATCTGTGGGCTGGAGCCTTCCACTCACTGGGCTCTGTCACATGTCACGGTAGATGAGATCTGGTCAGAAACACGGAGCCCTAAAGTTACTCTACAAAACCCAGGCTGGCTGGGGTCGTGGGGAGGGCATGGGGAATTAGGGAGGAAAACTTATACTGAATATGAACTACTTAAATAATTTTGGGTTAAGGCTTTTTGTTGCTTTCCCAGGTATGGGACATTCAAGCTCCTCTGTCGCAGGTCTCCCCCAGGTTAGGCTGGGCCTGTCTTGATGAGCTCTTGCTCTCATCAGAGCCCACCCTACAGCTTGGGAGTGTGAGGCGTGCAGATTTCGGCTGGATTCCCTTTTTCCATCGCGCTCGGTCCTGCGAAGCCCAGCTGTCACTTAGGGCTCGAGGTGCTGTAAGCGGGGCCGGGGTCGGGCGGGAGCGGGGCTGTGTCCCGGGAGGCGGGTCCGGCGGCCGGTGCTCCCGCACGGGCGGTGGGGCCCAGGCCGGGCCCTGCCGGGAGCGAGGGCCCGGCAGCCGCAGCGCTGCGAGCCCAGCGCGGCCCCGCGGCCGCGAGAGGGAGCGGCCGGCGCGCCCCGCTCCTGCCCGGCCCTCACACAGGCCGCCGGAGCCTCCCCGGGAGGGACGGACCCCGCGCCTTCGCTCGGCCCTGCTGAGGCCGCATCTGGAGTGCTGTGTGCAGTTCTGGGCTCCTCAGGACAGGAGAGACATGGAGCCTCTGGAGAGGGTCCAGCTTAGAGTGACAAAGATGATTAAGGAGAATCTCATGTGTGAGGAAAGGCAGAGGGTGCTGGCCCTGGTCAGCCTCGAGAAGAGACGACAGAGAGGGAACCTCATCAAAGTCTATCAGTATCTGAAGGGAGAGTGCCAAGAGGATGGAGCCAGGCTCTGATTGGGTTTTGCCCAACGATAGTACAAAAGGCAGCGGGCAGAAACTGATGTACACGAGCAAGAACTTTACTGTGTGGATGCCCAAGCACTGGAACAGATTGCCTAGACAAGTTGTGGAGTCTCCCTCTTTGGAGGTATTCAGAAGGTATCTGGACACAATCCTCAATAAGCTGCTTTGGGGGACCCTTGCATGTCTGGGAACTAGGTGACCTCCAGCGGTCCCTTTCCAGTCTTTAACCATTCTGTGAAAGTGTGACATTGTAATCTTGTGCCATGACAGAGCAGACTAAATCTGGTTTATGAGGGTGTCCTAGCTTCTAAGTCTTTGTTCTGGGCTGTAGCTTAAATTAAGTTTCACAATTCAAAATATCCTGGAGGTTGGTTGTTTCCTCTAAGCCCTCAGCTTGGTTCTTAGCATGTGCTGGTGCGTGGCTTTGCTCTCAGACCTGGTCATGGGCAGTGCAGCAGCAGTACCTCAGGAGGTTACTTCCTGCATGCGTATCTGCCTGTGCCTTTCTGACAGCTGCTTTTGGGATGAGCTGCTGCTCTTGGCCTGTGCTAAAGGGCTGACCTAAAAGTGTAAAGAATAGCCTTGCTCTTGTGTTTGGGAGCGAACCATGGGGATGCTCTGTGAGGATGCATGCAGAGGAGATACTGCAACAGGACTGCTGATCACGCCAACTAGTGCTGGTGAAGAAACTGGTAAAATGGAAACTTTTAAAGAATTGAGGTGTTAATTCATGTGCTGAGAAAGCTGTGCTGCCCACTTACCATCCCAAAAACTGTGTGATGTTTCCCTGAGGTGCACTGCTTGCTGCTGCATCATGGCTGTGTCTTTGATCACAGGCAAAATTAAGCATGCTTTTGTCATCAGTAGACTCCACAAGTAGTTTCAAGATACATGGGAGTATATGGGAGTAAAAAGACATAGACTGACACTTCTCACAGTGTTGAAGTTTACATGGTGTGGTGTGTTCTCTCCCCATGCAGCATTGCCCTCCTGTACAGAGCCCTTTTATTCATGTTTTAAAGAATTACCACTGTTGTGGCAATGGCATAGAAGTTGTTTCGGTGCAATTTGTGGCGGGCACCAAATATTGTGCAACAGAATGTCTGTTATCTGTGACAACAGCTGCCTTTCATAACTACCTTTGATTTCAGGTGTGCAAGACTGGACTAAGCTGAACGTAGGTGGTGCTGACAGGATGCAAAAGGCTTTCTGTAAGCAGAGTGGGCTGTGCTTTTCTCGCTAGTCCACCTCTGGCCAAGGACGTACTTTGTAGTGTGTGGGTGCAATGGTCAGGACACTGCAAACACTTTTGCTCCTGTGGTAAGGCTAGGAGCTTGGTGTTGTACATGGAAAAAAAAGCCTACACAAGTCTGAAGCTTCTGCTGTGAGCACCACTGCTTCATCTTGTTATTCTGGCCCTAAAGGAAACCCTCCTGAAGGAATGCTGTACCCAGCCCCTCTGTTTCTGTGAACAGGAGGTAGCGGTGGCTTCCCAGGGGGAATAAACCAGGCTTTGGTGCTTGCCTGTCTTACTTCTCTGCCTTGTGGGAAAATGTTACGAATCCCTCTGTTTGGGTGATTGCTCACGCTTCTGCACCCTCAGACTTCATCTGTCAACTTTTAGCAGTTTATTATGCACTGATGCTGGGATGGCTCTTGCCAGCTAGGAACTGTTTTCCAGTGTCACTCCCTTGTAGTTGGCATGTGGAACTGCTGTGGCATTTTCTCGATGTTTAATGTGACCTAATTGTGTACTTCCACTGTCTGGGAGGATCAGCTCTCCTGGTGTGACAGTTGCCATAAAATCAGCGGTGCGTCGCTGGCATTTGCAGCTGGGTGCAAGGCACAAGTTCCTTGCTTTTGCTGCATCAGCCCAGTGAAACATTGCGGGGCTGTGTGTGCAGCCAACTGCCTTTTGTTACGCCTGGTAACAGCTTGGCAATATTAAAAAAAATGTAACCTCCAGCTGTTTAATTTGCTCTAGGGAAATAAAAAGGCTTCCTAATAATCTTCATATTTACTTGGCACGTTTGGTTTGAAAGCAGATGGGTTGATTTACGAGATAAATGACAAAGCAAGAGAAGAAGTGTGTCAGTGGCTTTACCATTAGAGAGGAAGGCATTTCTGATATGTGGTTAATCACGATGAACCGTTCTAGGTTTTGTTTTTTTTTTTTTTTTTTTACGAGTCAGCTTCTTGGACCTTCTGCCCGCCAGCTTGCTCAGCCAACTAATTCCCTCCGTGCCCATTGTCACCTCCCCCTATGACCTACAGGTAGGGGAAGGTGCAGAGCTATAATGAAGGAGAGGGGCTGAGGTGGCCATTCCTTCTCAGTTGTGCCTTCTTTGCCCACTCCAAACTTGTGCAGGAGCCTCCCCGTTGCAGCACTCACCCCCTCCCTGTGGCCAGACCAATAAGTGCCTATGTCCTTTTGGATGGGCTGGGAAAGGGTCCTTCCTGAGGCACTGCTGCTTGAGGCACTGAGCAGAGCTAGGTTCTCCAAGCAGGCTGGTGCTGAGGCTGTGCCCTCCCTGCCAGAGCCATGCACCCGTCTGCCCTGGCAGGCAGCTGGCAAGTTGTGAAATATGGTTCAGCACTTTTTTTTTTTAATATTAAATTGTGCAGCTGTCTTGGAAAGGATTAGAAATCAGTTCTGGAAAAGACTACAGTAGATTTTAGTGAAGAATTCTGCTGTGTCCTTAATTATTGATAAGCATCAGGATGTAAGGACACCATGTTAACCCTTCAGCAGCGAGGAAGATTACAAATAATCTAATAAATGACATTCGCAAATTTTCAGATGGAGTAGGTTTAGTTGCAAGTTCTGCGACTTAGAAGTGAGGAAATATCAGAAATAAGGTTTCTGCTTATTATTTTGTATGTCAGATAGCGTGTTTGGTGAGGCAACTGGGTTAGATGAACACTGTATGTCCCCTTCAACTGAAAGATACCATTCTACGTTTCTGGTGGCACAGGCCTCTCCTAAGTGGTCCCAGATTTGCTTACCACCCCTGCCCTGGTTGCTCTCACCACCTTTCACTAGCGGGTTTTGCTCAGGGGATGAATCAGGGGCAGGTTCATGCCCACAAGGCTCCTGCTCTATGGCCCCAGGGCCAGGCAAGGCTGCAGGAGCACTGTGGAGGGGTTACTGGTTTTGGCAGCTGAATGGTGTCAGGAAAAGCAGCTTCCCTCCCTGCCACGTGTTTCCAGGGGGCTGCTGAATAAGTCAGGGAAGCCAAAGCAAGGCTCCTTTCTGGGCTCAGAAACCTCTGTGCTAGAAGAACCCGTCCCTGCCAGCTAGGGCCCCCCTTGTCCTGCCCATGGTGTGGGTAAGTCACAGGCTCCTCTTCTCTGTGCTGGGATGAACTGCCATGGGAATGCCATTGCCAGCAGCCTGGTGTGCTGGAAAAAGGGAGAAGGGAAGAGGGAATGTGGTGCCAGAGCTGCGTGCCATCGGGTTGTGTTTCCCTCTGAGGACAGAGGGTGTCTGGGCCGAGGTGAGATTGCTGGGAGTGCTTGGATGAGCTGTGCAGGAGACAGGGAGCTCGGGATTGCAGCTGCTGCTGGAACCATTGCCTTAGGTCTGCTTAGTCAGTGTCTGTGTGAAGCGGGACTTGCGCTGGAGAGGTGCTGTCGGGAACAAAGGACGGAGTAAATCCTCTCCGGGGATGTGCAGGGAGGGACTGAGTTGCAGGGAAGGAGAGTATTTCTAAGCCGTATCAATATTTCCCTGAACCTGGGGCTGGAGCAGTGAGGGGGGTGCTTGGGTTTGGCCTGGGCCTGTCAGGAAGAGCCATAAACGAGCCAGCCGAGGCCCTGAACCCTCCCTGGATGTTTGAAACGCTTCCACAGAAAGCCAAGGCAGTCATGATTGCAGAGGACAAGTTGTAGGCAACTGCTTACGATCCGTGGGGAATTTCCTGTGGAATTACCAGTCAGAGAGTGCATGCAAGCAGAGCACATCTTTTGGCTTTTTCTGGTCTGTCACCTCCTGTCTGGCTCTAGAGAGTTTTGTGCGCTCCCGTTCAGGAGGCAGCGTGTTTTCAGCTCGAAATTTGGGGTGGTTTTGTTTCCTCAGGGTCTGGGGTCTTTCCTGAGAGAATCAGCCCTCCCATAAATCCCCCGGGTCGTTCTACACAGCTGCTTTGGCCGTGGGTCAGAGAGAGAGAAGGGAAATGACTTTTTAGGGTGTTGAAATTTCTCCAGGCAGGAGTGGGAGGTCGTCTTGCCCCTCCCCAGAGCCCTGCAGGCGCATGGGAGTAGCTCAGTGCCGGCGCAGCTCTCTGAGCAATAACAACGCTTGGGAGGTTCGGGTGTTGATAACAGCTCTCCTGTCTCCTGGGGCCCAAGGTTCGGTCTCACGGTCCCGGACCGGTGAGGGAGAGAAGGAACTTGTGCTATTCCTGGAAAAGCTTCTGTTATTCCTTGTGCAGCCTTTTAATTCTGTGTTCTGATGGACTGTCTGCTGTCTTTCTAACAGGACTTGTCAGAGATTCAGATTTAGGAATTGAATTTGGGTCCGTTCACTTCAGGATCTTGCCAAGCCTGAAGGCCTGGGGCGATGACTGCTCTCAGCGAGGGCTCTTTATGAATCCTCTGTCAGATTTCCCTCAGTGCTGGGCAGAAAAGGCGAGGGTTTGGATCAGGAATTCTGCAAGCAGGGCCTGTGTGACCGTTGGCTTCTTGTGTGTGTGTGTGCATCAGTGAGCCAAAATCAAGAGCGAAGGTTGGTTTGGTTTTACGAACTTAGAGTAACTTTAAAAAAAAGTAATCAACTTTTTCTTCTTTTTTAATTTAGGTGCTGGAATTGCCTCTCTGGATGTGTGCTGAGCTCTCGCTGCTGTGGACTGTGCAGCCTTAATTGCTGCAGGTTCCTGTTCTTCTCACCAGCTCAAAGTACACGTGGGGTTTTTTGCCCTTCTATATAGAGCTGTTGAGTTTGGTGATTTTCCTGAATTGAGGATATTGAAGGTCGAGAAGGAAGATTTGTCTCTTCTTGTGCTTTTCTGTTGTTATTTTTAGCACCTGCTCACCATCTGGACATGGTTGGAATACTGGAAACATAAAAGTTTTTAGATTCAGTGCTTTATGCAAACCCAGGTTTTTTATCTTTTTTTTTTTTTGAAAGGTCTCCATTTGTCTGGGCACTGTTCCTGGTAGTTTGATGTAGAAAAGGTCACGTGAACAGCAGGGAGCAGTGAGCACTTGGAAGGGGGGGTGCAGGTATTTCATCCAGGGTGGGGCAGTGAATGTGGCCTAGGAACAGCTCTCTGGTCAAGTGAGCAGCAGAGGAACTGAAGGATGCTCTTCCCCAGCAGAGCTGCTGCTTTGTGCTCTGGGGCAGCGCTGCCGCTGCTGGGCTTCCTCGGGGAAAACAGCTCCTTTAGGATTTGCTTTGCTGCAAAGGTTTCCCTGAGCTGGGTGTCTGCAAGAGGCATCGGGATACCAGTGTCAGGAGTTTTCCATGGCTGTTGTACACAGCACGTTCCGGGCAATTTGCGAGCGTGAGGCAGAGCAAAATGGGTGCAATTGGACTCTGCAAATGCAGTTCAGGCAGACGTTGATCTTTTAACTTTTCCATGGCAGGTGCGAATTCTTGGGCATTTGTGAGTCTGCCTTGATGTGCAGGGATTGAAGGTTTTAGGTGTGGAATTGTTTGCTCAGCTTGCTCCAAGGCATGGTGTACTTTTGGAAGTGCCACACGCCTCCCAGGACCAAGGAGCTGCTGGCTGGGTGCCTGGGAACTGGGAGCCACTGGGAGGGCTGGGGGTGACACCTGGAGATGGGCTGGGGAAGCCTCAACTGGGATATTTTCCCCCCTGACGTTGGGTACCGAGGCACTAGGAAAATCCAGGTGTTGGGGAAGATGAAACAAGAAAGCCTTATAAATATGATTGCCTGACAAAAGATTTTGGGAATATGAAAACTATAAGCGACATCGAAATGAAAGCCACCTTTTGAAATACCAAGTCTTAGTTACTGAACAACTGGAAAACAATGGTATGGCTGACTGAAGGTAATCCCCTCTTGATTGAACAATACCCTCTGCTTGCAGGCAGGTCCAAGGGTCAGAGCAGACTCTACTAGCTCAGCAGAAGGGGTCCAAAGAGTAGTTTTTAGAAGTTAAGATGTAACACTCTATGGTAATATAAGAACTCTTATAGGCTGTATGTAAATGCTATAGGATTTGTATCTTGTATTAGATTGGTTAGTGACAATTAGAATATTCAGTACAGAAGATGATTTATTGTATTGTAACCAGGACTTCAGACACTCTTACTATACTCTACACACATTCTCTCTCACTACTTCTTCACCTTCATTCCTCTCTCTCCCTCTCTTTACTTACCCACTTACTCTCTTGCTCTCTTGGGCCTGCTCAGAGCTGCCAGCTGCAGCTCTAAGCAGTGCCCCTGTACCCACGCCCTTTGCAATAAACCGCGTGTTCCAAGATCTGACTGCAGAGATCTCTCGTCACCGTCCCGACCGTCCGAACCCGCACCGAGCACCCCCCAGGCAAAGCTCCCACATCCAGGACTCCAGGATGTTTGAGTGTATCTCAAGGTACACCTGGACCTTTGCCCTGTGGCGCTCTTGAGTTTCTGTTGACTTGCCTGAATTGAGGCTACTGAGGGCGGTGGAAGATAATTTGTCTTGTTTTGTGCTTCTCTGTTGTGAGTTTTGCCTTTCAGGCTTTCCAGCTACTTTTTAAACTCAGAGTAAAAACAACCTGCTGCGCTGGCTGGGGATGTTTTCCCTCCCGGCTGGGTTTTTTTATCTGGGACCCGGCCGGTCTGTGAGGTGCCGTTCATCGCCAGGGTTTGGGTGCCGACCGTGCCGGAGATTTGTCAGGCGGGATGATTTTGGGGCTCCCGGGAACCGCGTTCCCATGGGGTGCTCTCGAGACGAGAGCAAGGGTGGGTTTGTGTGTCAGCTGAAGGAGGTGTGTGGTGGATGAATGTTTTGTTCTCCCTGTGCTGCTGTTGTTTTGGGTTTCCTGGAACAATAAAATGCAATGAATTTTCCAGAAATAGAACAATTGTTACATTGTACTGATAGGGGGTTGGCTTGTGTTGCTCTGTGTTGGTGTTTGCTGCTGCACTTGCACATATTGCTCTGTATGTCAATTGGACTTTGACCAGTGTGCATATGGATTGTATTTGTGCTTGTGTACATTGTTGTTTCCACTTGCTTTGCCGAAGTGTAAATAAAAAACCCTCGTTCAATCAAGTTGAATAAACCCTAATAAAGATACCCCCCTCCTCCCTTTTGGTTGCTTTCTTCCTTTGGTGTGGTTTAGTAATTTTTTTGCCGTATTTCTTGCTTTGCTACTCTGCTTTGCTTTACTTTTCAGTCTATTCCTCACTTGACTTTTTCTAACTCTTTATCTTTTTCTTGCTGTTTAACTGTTTCTGGATGTCTCTGTCACTCTATTTCTCAGTTTCTCTTTTTCTCTTCAACACTAATTCTCTTTTACACTCGATTTCTTTTTCTCTCAAACCCTATTCTTCTGTTTCTCTATTCCTTTTTCTCTCTATTTTTCTTTCTCTTTCTTTCTGACTCTTTCTTTCTCTCTGACTTTATTTCTCTCTTTCTGACTTTCTTTCTTTCTCTCTTTCTCTCTGACTTTGACTTTCTTTCTCTCTCTCTCTCTGACTTTGATTTTCGAACTACCTTTCTCACCTTCCCTCCTTTGTTCATTTTTACCTTTCTACCTTTGTTTGTTTCTGTAGCAGCTTGGAATAAAACAAGAGACCACTCTTTCTTCAGGCACGATCTGCCCCAGGCTTTGTGTTTCTATTTTGGGAAAGTTTTAAGAGTTTTGGGAATGGGCACAGGGAAAGACAAAACAGATCCATGCCCACAGACTGGTCAGGGCAGACTCTCTGCCCCTTCTGGGCCACTGACTCAAACATGAAACCCCCCAGCTTTCTGGGAGGTGAAGGAAGAACAGTCACACCTGGTGCTTCTACCTGTAGCCATTTGCCTGCTCTGCATCTTTCCCAGGAGAGCAGAAGGCCCTTAGCAAAGTGAAGATCAATGGAACAAGTTGCTCTTCCACACAGGGCTCTCGTTAAGGCTGGAATGGCTGCTGCCAGCCTCTGCACTTTCTGCCTCCCCAACTTCCTACCTTTGTTCATTTCTACCTTTCTCTTTTTCTACCTTTGTTGCTTTCTACCTTTCTCAATTTCTAACTTGATACGTTTGTTTGTTTCTACCATTCAAACTTTCTATCTTTCCATCTTTCTTCATTTCCAACTTTCTGCATTTCTACCTTTGTGCATTTGTTCATTTCTACCCTTCTGACCTTCTGCCTTTCTACCTTTTTTGTTTCTACTTTTATGACTTTGTACCACCTAAGTTTTCTCTCTTTTTACCTTTGTTCATTTTTACTTTTGTTAGTTTCTAACTTTCTACATCTCTGACTTTCTCTCTTTGTTTGTTTCTAACTTTCTAGATTTGTCCCTTTCTGCCTTTGTTTGGAACTTTGAAACTTTATACCTTTGTTTTTCTCCCCATTTTTACCTTTCTAACTTTGTTTTGAACACTCTACATTTCTAACTTTGTGCCTTTCTAAATTTGTGTTTTACTTTCTGACTTTTACCTTTCTAACTTTGTTTCTAACCTTCTTGTTAGAGTGAAGGCTCCTCTGGCCTCAGGCCCAGAGGGAAGCCAAAGCACTAGGTTTGAATTAAAACCTTTGGACAAGCTGACATCCATGGAGCCACACCGAAGTGAAATAGAAATACAGATTTTTAACTTTTAGTAGAAATAGATGCTAAGTGCCTTAAACCTGAAAAAGCTGTAGCAGAGATCTTAAACACAGCTCTTGCTGCAGCAGTGTTACCTTTTCACAGAATTCTTTACTTTAGACAAAATCTAGATAGAATTACACTGTTCACATGTTTTAGATGGAGTGTTCACATAAACCATAAGAGCTGATAGAAACTGTATGTGCAAATCTGTGTAATACAGATGTAACACTTGTGTGAGGCTTACGAGTGTTAGAGCAGGATGGGTTAAGAAAACGAAAACTCGAATCGTGTGTTAATCTTATTGGTCAATTAACAAATAGAATCCACACTTCTGTAAGAAAAAAATAGAGTGTATGGAGCATATAGAAGAAGCAGGTTTTGCCTGTTGCTGCTGCTTGGCTTTATCATGTAACCCCATTCGAACTCTGCCTTCAAGACAGCTGTGAGACTGTGAAATAAAGAACTCAGCAGAACAGCAGCCTCCTCTGCTCTTTCACCCTGGTCCGAGAAGGAGGGGTACCCTGTCAAAGGCTCAACACCTTCTGCCTTTGTGACTTTGTTTCTAAATTTCTACCTTTCTAATTTTGTTTGTTTCTACTTTTTTTTTGTTTCTTTGTTTTTAACTTTCAACCTTTCTCCCTTTAGAAATTTGTTTGTTTCTTGTATTTTACCTCTTTGATTGTTTCTAAATTTCTGCTGTTGTAACTTTGTTTCTAACTTTCTACTTTTTAAATTTCATTTGTTTTTAACTTTTTATCATTCCTCCCAGCGGGGGATGTGTGCAGAATACCAAAACGTGTTAAGTTCTTCTTTTATGCATCAATAGACAAATGCTACTGATTTAGATGTAAATTCATTTTGAAATGAGCCAGCCCTCCCTCTCTAATCTGTTGAATATAGGAGTACAAGAAGCTGAGAATAGAGATCAGCAAGTTTTGAAACCAACGAGCCGGCGTTTTTCTGTAGGAAGGAAAGCAGCAAGCGCCTGGCCGCAGGAGCCGAGACGCTCGGGCTGCAGGAGCTGCAGAGCGCCCGGAGCCGGCTTTTCCCTGTGCTCTGTGCCTGCCCCCGGGCTGAGCTGGGCGGCGCTGCTGCCGCCTGGTGGCGAGAGCGCGGCACTGCCGCCCCCGACACGGCGCCCCGGCGCTGCTGCCGCCCGGTGCCGGCTGAGCCGAGAGGGCGGCGGCCTCGGTGGCTGCCGAGCGTGGCAAGGAGCGGGAGCGAGCGGGGCCGGGTCTGTCAGCGGAGGGGAGGGGCGAAGGGCGGTTGGCAGCGCCAAGGGACACGGCCGTGCATGAGCGGGGCCACAGCTATGGAAAGGAACGGGCGCCGTGCGGGGCGGTGACCGCGGGGAATGACAGCGCGGGGGGCGGCCCGGCGGGGCCGGTTTTGCCGGGCAGCAGAGGCGCGGTCGCAGCGCGACCCGGGCGGGAGGCACCGAGCGGGCACGGTCGGAATCGAGCCGCCCGCGTGTCGCTCTCAAGGAGGCGGCTCGGAAAGGAAGGCGCAGTTCCGTGCTCTCGGGACGGCGTTAAGTGACGTTTTTATTAGAATATTATAGTATTTATTTTATTTTATTATTTTATTATCTGCCAGGACCTTGCAGAGGGTGGTTTACACTTCCGCCACACTCAAGATGGCGGACGCAGTAGGCCCCCTGCGAGAGGTGTCCCTGCCGATGCCTGCCGCCGGTCGCGGAGCCGTCGCCCGCCTCCGGCGCGGCTGACCCCGCCAGTCGTGTCCTCGCACCGAGAAGCACCGCGGAAAATCGCGCGGAAAGCGTCGGAGTCCGGGCCGGATTCAGGCAGCCGACTAGACAGAAGCCCTTGTGAGGGGCGGCGGGGGCCCTAAGTGTACCACACTAAAGATGGCGGCTCGACCGGAAGTGGCTTCTGCCAGCACCCAAGATGGCGGCGAAGGGCGGAAGTGTCGTCACTGCCATACTAAAGATGGCGGTCGTGTGCGCTGTTTTCTGACCTCCTCAATATGGTGGCAGGGAAGGCCCCCACCGCCCCCCCCAAGCTGCGTCTATTCGGCTGCCTGAACGCGACGCCGACGCCGACGCCAGCCCAGCGCTTGCACGCAATTTTCTGAGGCGTTTCCCGCTACGCGGACACCGACTGTGGGGTCAGCGGCGCCTGGGGCAGGCGGGAGCATTCAGGCAGTCGAATAGACGGAGCGGGGGGGGCGGGGGGGGGGGGGGTCCTTCCGGCCGCCATCTTGAGAAGGTCGAATAGCCACATCGGTGCGGTACCGGCGACTCCCGCCCTTCTTCGCCAGGAGCGGCAATGGCGGGGAGCCCGGGGAGCAGCGCTGCCGGGCCGGGGGCACCGGCGCGGGTGCTCCGGGCTCGGAGGTGAGCGGGGAACGGGGACAGCCCCGAGCGGACGGTGGGGGCCGCGGGGGATCGGTATTCCGGCCCAGGGATGAGTGTCGCGGCACAGGGATGGGTTCCTGGACTGTCTAATAATATTATATAACGATCGTACAAGGAGATCTGTATAAAAAAATCCTCCGTGGTCATCCTTCTCCCAGCCCCGCTGTGTTTTCAGGATCTTGGGGGAAGAGTTTGGGTCTGGACAAGGCTCTCGGGCACAGGGTGGGATTCTTGGGGTGCAGGGCCAGGATTTGAACTCGATGCTCCCTGTGGGTCCCTTGCAGCCCAGGAAATGCTGCGATCCTGTGCCTCTGAGGGTGAAATAAAGGGGAGCGGTGGCGTTTGTGCCCGCTGTGTTCACGGCCCCGCCGGCTCAGGGCGGGTTAAAGGCGCAGCTGCCCCGAGACAGCGGGACCGGCCGGGGCTGCTCGCTCCCGGTGCTGCCGCCTCGTGGGGAGAGCCCGGCACTGCAGCCCGCGCAGGCGCTGGACCACGGGATGGGCGTGGAACAGCAGCGCAGGGGATGCTGAGGCAGCCCAGGGAATGCTGCGGTCCCAGGGAAGGCTGAGGCGTCCCCTGCCCGGGGCACTCGGCAGCAAAGCCCTGATGTTGAGCAGAAAAAGGAAAGTTCTGGGTTAGTGGGAGGAGGTTTCTGGAATGGAGCTGGGACAGGTGCTGATCCACGCATGGAATCACGGGCTGGTTTGGCTTGGAAGGGACCACCAGGATCATTTACACTCTGTTTGTTGTCTGATTGCACAGCGAAGAACATCCAGAACTGCCACCTCACCCTCACGGACAGCAGGAATGTCTTCCACAGCTCTTGTTTTGGAATGGGAATGGCTGTTGGGAGCTCTGGCAGGATCAGGTAAGAAGAGAAATGGGATCATTGTGGCTGCTGCTGGAGGTGGTTTTCTGCTTTCTGGCTGTTCTTCTCATTGATCCTTTCACAGCAGTGTTCTAGGGCACATTTGAGGGTAATTGCAGGAATTTGAAACCAGATAAAAACTGGTGGGGAAAAAATGCGAACGTGATCCATTTCTGGTAGTTCCAAGCTTCTCCCACAACACCGTTCCAGGGGAAACCTGATGAAAGGGTAAAGACGCAGAGGAACAAGTGCTGTAAAGCCCCCTGGCGCTCTGAGAGAGCAAACCTTCCAGTACTCCCAGCAGATCTCTTGGAGAAAGTGTGGGATCGCAAGGTTTTCCAGGAAAGCAAAACAAGGGCGGAGATGAGGGAATGGGCTTCCAGTTCTTCCTTTAGCTGAAAGCCGGGGGGAATTGAGAGGGGCCACAAGAACTGTTTGTGTAGGAAAATGGGAGTTTGGGGTCTGAATCTGAGTTTCCCTCTGGGGTATTTTTGAGGGAAAAGCTGAGGTGGTGTTCAAGGGAGAGAATGCACATTTTTGGGGTGGAAAAGGTTTAATTAATATTGTAGAGGAAGTAAAACGTTGGGGGTAAAAGTGGATGCAATCTGGCGGGGACAGATTGAATATTTTGGAGGCAAAATGGGGAACTGAGTAGTGGAGAGATGGGGAACATTTTGGAGGCAACACTTGACAAACTCTCTGGGGTGGAGAACGACCACATTGAGGGAAAAATGAGGTGATGAGCAGTGGGCACGTAGGGAAGGTCGTGGGGGTAAATCTTGAGAAAAGCCCCGTGGTATTCAAGAAATCCTTGGAAGCAGGACTGAGGAATTCAGTGGTGGAAAAATAGGGGAATTTTGCGGGGGTAAAACTTTAAAAGATCTAAGAGTTGAGAGTGTGTGTTTTTAGGTAGAAAGGATGTCTTGTTGAAGTTGGACGCCTGGATTGTGGCATTTATGGATCACAGGGTGTTTTCCCAGAAAGTAGAAGATAAAGGAGACTCCCAAAGCCCCGGTAGCTGTGTTAAGAAATCCGTCCCAGGGAAGAAAGGTACCTAAACCTCCTAGAAGTAGGGACTAATTGGCATGGGAAGGGGAAAACCCACCCCCAGTGGGAGAGAGCACGCCGGGTAAGGGAAGAGAAGGATGCCCTTAAGAAGAAGCAGGGAAGGTGAATTTCTCGGCTTGCTAAAATGTATCAAAAAGTTTGGAACCTGGGTCTGTGTGGAGGCCGGGATTTTCTCAGCCATATGCAGAGCCCAGCACTAGGAATAAAGGAATTCCAGGCTTTACAACGCCAAAAATGCAGTACCAGAGAGTTCTGTTATCCCGAGGACTTGGGGGATATTTGGCAAAAATTTCCGGGGGCCCAGGCTGGACCGAGCTTTTAACGCTCCCCGGATTCACGGGATCGGGGATTCCAGCGTGCCCTGCACGGGTTTTTTCAGGGAAGTCCCAAATCCGTGTGAGCACGAAGCAGAATCCCCTGGGAGCTGTGAAGGCAACAGGATATTTCTTGGGAATTTTGAAGGGTTGGGTGAGTCCTCAGTGTTAGGTTGGAATGAACGCAAATTGTCCGGGAGTTGCTGGTTTGGGGATGGCTGGGTCTGGGTTTGGATTTGTGGGCACCGAGTGTTCCTTGTGTCAGCTTTAGGTCTTCTGGATTGGTGGGAATTGTCAGAGAAAAGAGAAGGCAATTGAAATGCGGAGCTCCATTCCCGGAGAAATGGTCAGGATGGGAGAGGGAAGGCTGTGGAGCTGCTGGGAGCTTGTGGAGAACGAAAGGATCTGAGGCCTGGAGGCAAAAGCTGTGGAACAAAGCCTGAAAAGGGTGTGGGGTGGGGCGGGAGGGGGAGGAGGGCACCGTGGTGGGGGGAAAGAGGGAAAGGATCCCTGCTCCGGGAATCCAGCAGGGACCAGGAGAGGATCATTTTCCATCCACTGCTCTCAGTGGAATCCTAATAAGGACGGTGGAAGGGAAGTGATTCGTTTGTTCTTAGGTTTGGAATGAAAGGTGCTCTTGCAGAGGGGACTATTGACCTGTTAAAATTCTGTGGGATACAGGAAAAGAGGGAGGAAGCAAGCAGCTGGGGAATGAAGGGGTGGATTTTTTGGTGGATACAGGGAAAGACACGGGAAGGGGCTCTCAAGTAAAATACACCTCACGGGCAGCACCAGGAGAAGCCTCAAGTGCCCTTTTTTTCCAAGCTCTGGCATTCCAGAGGAGTAAGCAGTGGTCAGCCCATCACTTTCTGTATTCCTTGGATGCCCAGTGCTTTGTTGGGAAGAGATAATATTTGGAAATGAACAAATCCGGGGATGTAATTTCCTGATAGTAAAGCCCCAGAGAGCCTGGTTTTGATATCCTTCCAGCACCCAAACGCAGCAGAGGGAATCCTGGCGGAGCTGGAAAACGCTGTCGCTCCGTCGGTGGAATTCCTGGGAACTGGAAAGCAGCAGAAGCAGCAAGAACAGAGTTGGAAGCAGGCTCCAGCCGGGTAAGGCAGACACCAAATCCTTTGGAACTGGGCAGGGGTGGGAAGAATGAATTCTTACATTTGTAGCCCAGGGATTCCTGAGCAGGATCCCGGCAGGGAAGACTGCAGGGATCAGGCTGGGGCCTGATCGCAGCTGGGGGCAGCGAGCCTTGGAATTGGCTGAAGGGAAGAAAGAGGGATCCTTTGAGCACAAGGATCAGGTGCCAAATGCGGAGATGGCATCAGACAATTCCTCGGGAGGGTTTAGTTCCTGGGCCAAATCGATCTGCTGCCTTGTGAAGGAGCTCAGAGAGCTGGGAAGAGCCCAAGCAACGCAGGGAATGCACCGGCAGATAAAAGTGCCGGGGAACGGTGGGGAAAAGCATCCGAACAGGGGGCCTCGTTTTGTACAGGGACGGTACAAAAAATTGTCCGAAAGAATAGGAATGGAATGGGATTTTACGTATTCCTCGGAGGCCACAATCCAGTGGGAAGGCTGAGAGAAAGAAACAAGGCCTAAAAAGGCAGATGAGCCAAATCTGCCCAAAGCCTCCAATGGCCACATTCCCTGGCACTGCTGAGGACTTCAGCCAAGCTCCAAGCAAAAGGTGAGCCCCTGATTTTGGTGCCAAGGGAAACTCCAAGTTAAGAATGATCCAAATATGAAGCGCTTCTCACAAAACTCAGCTTTGCAAACCTTTATTTGGGCTAAAAAAGAAAAGATGGGAATGCCCTTGGCAGAAAAGCAGCTGTGAGGCACAGCAGGCTTCAAATGCCTGTCAGCAGGAGCTCCAGGAGAAACGGCTGCTGGCTCCGGGCATCCTGGGCTTTCCAGGCAGGTTTTGTACTGGATTGCAAGGCAGTTTTCCTGCCTCTGGGGGGTGGCACCTGCATCCCGCTGGAAAGGGAAAATGTGGAGAGAGGGGCAAGCGGGAAGACGGTTGCTGATGTGTGTCCTTGGATCGCAGTTCCTCCCGGTGAGTCTGTGCTGCTGGAAGTTTGAAGGAGATCAGCCTTGGAGTACGTGTGGGTTCACCTGTGGGGTTTGGGAGCGACGCTGGACATGAAATTCCAGCGATGTTCCCCTTGCTGGAGTGAGAAGCAGTGGAAGCACTTTGCTGTCTGCTTCTTCATAGCCTTCGCCTCGGTCCCCTGGGGCTCCAGGTAATCCCCTCTCACCTTTGCTTTTCCAAGGGTCTCTAAATGAGGGCTTGAGCTTTGGTGTAGCTCCCTTTACAGGGAAGATCTGTTCCAGGAAAGGTCTCCTGGTCTGGACCGATGGCACGGCAGGCAGAGCAGGAAACCCCGCAGCTCCTGTGGCTCCCTCATCTGATTTGCCTGCAGGCAGCAGCAAGGATCATTCCCAAGTGTCATCCCCTGGCTCCGTGACTCGGTGAGGTTGTGTTCCCCCAAAGGCCAGGGGCCGCTTTGTTTTGCAGCTCACGAAAGTCCAGCTCGGTGGTGCTGGGTTTGGTTTTTGTGTGTAATGAAGGCACTAAAAAATTCCCCTCCTTCACTGGCACAGCCCTGGAGTGGGAGCAGATTCCCCTTATCCCGCAGTTATCCCGCTCCTGCCCTGGATCCCTGCGGTGCCGTGTGTTCTCCAAGCTCACAGCACTGCTGGCTCTAAACAAGAAAAACAATCCCTGTTCCTTCTCTTCTCCATCCTTGATGTTCCCAGGCCCTGCATCTCCCTGGCTATTCCCTGTGGGAGTCTTCATCTCCATCCCACCTTATCCCGATCAAATAAGGGTCTGAGACGTGTTTAGCAGCAAACACGTTCTTGTGAAGAAAGCCAAGAGCAAAGAGCATCCAGATGCAGAGAAGTCTTTAGAAAAGCGTTCCAGACGTGCAAATGAGGGATGTGTCTTCCTGCATCTCCTGTTGTTTTTCTCTGTCGCGTTTTGGAAGGGTTTCTCTCAGTGATTTTCTGCAGTCCAGGTGCGTCCCTTCTTTTGTCCAAATCCAGTGCCAGAGGATCGAACAACTGACGAGTGGGGCCTGGGATGAAAACGGTTCTCCTAAAATGAGGGAAACAATGCTAGAAGAGAAATGAGCATCCTTTTAACGCCTGGAATAAAAATGCTGGAAAAGGGCACTTTTTATTTGATATGGTGTCATTCTCCTTTTTTTTTCCATAGCTAAAACTCCACGGTGAGCAATCAGAGCAGAAATAGGAAATGCAGGAGTCTTGGATTCCACAGTGGGATTAACTTCCCTTTTCTGCTCTCTTTCAGGACAGGAAAAACCACTGAACTCGCCCCATCTTTGGGACCAAGAGCTTTGGTGCTGGAGTAGGCAAAGCCAGCTAGGGCCCCCCTTGTCCTGCCCATGGTGTGGGTCAGGGACAGGCTCCTCTTCTCCTCTGTGCTGGGATGAACTGCCTAGGGAATGCTGTTTCTGACAGCCCGGTCCTAGCCACGGCTACTGGAAATGGGCGGAGGTGAAGAGGCAAGTGCCAGAGTTGCTTGGGGATGATGGAATTGTGGTGTTTGGCTGCGCCCAGAGGGGCAGGTTGGGCATTTTTGTGTGTCTGAGGACCGGTTTGGGTGCTGGGGAGCCCGGGGAGCCGAGCTCTCAGTGCATTCCCAGCTCACCCGGGGGTGGGAGCTGGTGCAGGGCTCTGGTCGGGCTCGGGGCAGGCCCTGGCCCCGGCACAGACACGCTGGGGTGGTTTGGGGCCGCTTGGGGAGCCGTGGGAGGAAAATGAGGGATGGTGCTGGGCGGAGCGGTCAGCCTGTGCTCGTGTCAGCGCAGCCGTGCAGGGCACTGGGATCTGGGTAAAGCACCGGCTCTCCTGGTGTTCTGGGATGCAAGGTCTGTATTTATCCATACATATTTATCCATACATATTTATCACTATATTTATCCATGGATTATCCATATATGTTTATCCATATACATTTATCCATATGTTTATCCACGTATTTACCCATGTATTTATCCCTATATTTACCCATGTATTTACCCAGGTATTTTATGAACACTCAAGTGCCATATCCATGTATTTTATGAGCACTTCCAGGGTTGGTGACTCCACCACTGCCCTGGGCAGCTGTTCCAGCGCTGGACAACCCTTCCCATGCTGGGCCAGGAGATGGATTCTGGAAATGCAGACTCTGAGGAGCTGGGGATTAAGGCAGCATTGGATTCCTTTATTCTCCCAGAAGGATAAAGGAGATTTATCCCCAGACGAACCAGAGGTGATCACACTGAGGTCATTAGTGGGATTTCTTCCTTACTCCCACAAATACCCACTGGGGTGACAGAGTTCCCTACAAGGGCAGTGTTGGTAGGAGCTGCTGGAATGTTTTGCTGTTTATTGGGATCCTCAGGATGTTTGGTGTCTCTCAGAGCTGTTCCAGGCTCTCCACAGACCCAAACGCTCCTCACACTTCTCCTCAGAGTAGAGAGGTTTCCCAGAGTGCTGGTTTTTAATTTCAGATGCTGGGATAACGACACGGCTTCAGGAGGCAGGAGACTCATTGTGCTGTGCCTCAGTCCAGGCAGGGACAACCCCCAGCTAATAAAAACCTCTTTAAAGCACAAAAAGTCCCATTAAACTGATATTATAAAGGCTGCAAATTGAAGCAGGCCTCAATCAGAAAGCAGCAGAATTTAATTCCCCCCCCTTGTCCATTTGCATGATGATCTCCTTCCTAATTGCCCATCTATGCTTTTCCCACAGAAGTGCTGTCCCGAGGTTGGAGATGGTTCCAGCTTTATGGAGCTTTGATCTTTATCTGGTTTTACTTTTTACAGAGCACAGAACCCGAGAGTGGCAACTGCTTTCCTCTTGTTCCTCCTGTGGCAGTGAACTGCTCTTCCCAAGGACAGCTGCAGGAATTCTCAGGCAGCATAACGTATGGAATGCCAGGCACGCTACAGAATTCCAGTGGGAGCAGCAGGAACTTCTGTTCTTTACTGGCAGGGCTGTGCCATGAAGGGGAGCTCAGAGATATTGGTCAGCTCAGGGAATGAGCCTGGCTCATGGTAAGGAAATTCACTGTGCAGTTACTTCGGGCCCTTCTCCTTCTCCTTCTCCTTCTCCTTCTCCTTCTTCTCCTTCTCCTTCTCCTTCTTCTCCTTCTCCTTCTCCTTCTCCTTCTCCTTCTCCTTCTTCTCCTTCTCCTTCTTCTCCTTCTCCTTCTCCTTCTCCTTCTCCTTCTCCTTCTCCTTCTCCTTCTCCTTCTCCTTCTCCTTCTCCTTCTCCTTCTCCTTCTCCTTCTCCCTCTCTTCCCAACACCAGTTCCAGACCTCAGTATAATCCATGTTCCCACAGCCTGACCTTGCAGTTTTCCCAGTTTAGCAGCCCCAGCCACACTTGCAGCCTCTCTGTCTGGACTTTGTCTTGCTGAAATCTCCCTTTGTTGATCCTTTGCTGCCTCACCTTTTATCCAGCAATAACTTGCAGTGGGTGGCAGCTTCTCAGAATTCCCTCCCTGTTCCACTGGAAACATTCCCAAGTGGAAGCAGCTGCACTGCCCATCAGCACTTGCCTGCTTTTAGGGGTGGTTGAGGCATGAAGGATGCAACAAATGGAGTTGGCTCCAAGGGGATGAAATGCTCCCCCTGAGGCTGCTCAGAGAGCTGGAGCTGAGGAATCCGGGTGGGAATCACTGCAGGAAAAAGGAAGGAAAAGAGAGCAGAGGAACAGGGATGCAATTCCAACCTCTCCAAGGACTGGGATGGGCACATTCACCATCACCATTTAATCTAGACACGATTTCTTCTTTGCCTCTGGCTGCCAGGAGCAGGATGAGCAGTTTAATGAGTTTAAATAGTGAATAGTTTAATTAGCTGGAAGAGACTGGATCAATAGCTGCTTAAACAAACAACTGGATCCCTGTTTCCAAGCTTGGATGTAGTTTTGGAAGGTTCCTGGCAATTTGGCAGGGATTAGTGATGCTGAGAATGTGCTTTTTTGTGGGTTTGGGGCTTTTACTCCTGTTCACGTGGCTGCTTTTTCTTGTTGAGTGGCAAACAGGAGGGAAAGAGCAACCACGGAAGGAATTCCACTCTTGCTGCTTGAAGGGATGGATCAGGAAGGGAACAGGCTGCAGGGAATTTGGAGTGCAAACTGAGATCTCTCTGATATTTTCGGCTCAGTCAGTCCATCAGTGCTTGGTAGCTGTTTAGGCCATGTGCAAGGTGAATGATGGTGCACATGGCAGAGCTGCTGGTGGCTCCTTCCCCTGCCCTGCTGTCAGTCACCCTGCAGGGTGCTGGAGCAGCGTGCCAGAGGCCGTGGATCCTATGGATCCCATGGATCCCAGGGGCGTGATCAGGAGCCTGGGCCTGCTGGCCACTCCTTGCTCTCTCTTATCCTGATTTTTCAGCTCTGCAGCGAATCCAGCTTGAGTTTTTCAACCCCCTAGAAACCCAGGGACCTTTCATGTCTGTTCTCAGATCTGGGATTTAAATCCAGCCCTTATCAAAGCACCCCGTGACCAGGCAGGCCCTGAATCCCAGCAGGGATCTGATAAAGAGGGACCTGACATCCTAAAGAAACCCTTTGAAATCCTGCTGGGATTGATTTGTATCCATAATGGAGCCCCGAGCTCTCTGCCAGGGAGAGATGAAGCTGCTCCTTTTCTTTATTATCCTCAGGCCCTTCCCAGCTTTGAGGGAAATTCAGTCCCTCTTCAAGCCCCAAAATCATGGAAAAGCTCCTTTGTATCCTCTCCACAGCCCCTACGTGGATTAATCAACTTTTTATTTGATATGGTGTCATTCTCCTTTTTTTTCCATGGTTAAAACTCCACGGTGAGCAATCAGAGCAGAAATAGGAAATGCAGGAGTCTTGGATTCCACAGTGGGATTAACTTCCCTTTTCTGCTCTCTTTCAGGACAGGAAAAACCACTGAACTCGCCCCATCTTTGGGACCAAGAGCTTTGGTGCTGGAGTAGGCAAAGCCAGCTAGGGCCCCCCTTGTCCTGCCCATGGTGTGGGTCAGGGACAGGCTCCTCTTCTCCTCTGTGCTGGGATGAACTGCCTAGGGAATGCTGTTTCTGACAGCCCGGTCCTAGCCACGGCTACTGGAAATGGGCGGAGGTGAAGAGGCAAGTGCCAGAGTTGCTTGGGGATGATGGAATTGTGGTGTTTGGCTGCGCCCAGAGGGGCAGGTTGGGCATTTTTGTGTGTCTGAGGACCGGTTTGGGTGCTGGGGAGCCCGGGGAGCCGAGCTCTCAGTGCATTCCCAGCTCACCCGGGGGTGGGAGCTGGTGCAGGGCTCTGGTCGGGCTCGGGGCAGGCCCTGGCCCCGGCACAGACACGCTGGGGTGGTTTGGGGCCGCTTGGGGAGCCGTGGGAGGAAAATGAGGGATGGTGCTGGGCGGAGCGGTCAGCCTGTGCTCGTGTCAGCGCAGCCGTGCAGGGCACTGGGATCTGGGTAAAGCACCGGCTCTCCTGGTGTTCTGGGATGCAAGGTCTGTATTTATCCATACATATTTATCCATACATATTTATCACTATATTTATCCATGGATTATCCATATATGTTTATCCATATACATTTATCCATATGTTTATCCACGTATTTACCCATGTATTTATCCCTATATTTACCCATGTATTTACCCAGGTATTTTATGAACACTCAAGTGCCATATCCATGTATTTTATGAGCACTTCCAGGGTTGGTGACTCCACCACTGCCCTGGGCAGCTGTTCCAGCGCTGGACAACCCTTCCCATGCTGGGCCAGGAGATGGATTCTGGAAATGCAGACTCTGAGGAGCTGGGGATTAAGGCAGCATTGGATTCCTTTATTCTCCCAGAAGGATAAAGGAGATTTATCCCCAGACGAACCAGAGGTGATCACACTGAGGTCATTAGTGGGATTTCTTCCTTACTCCCACAAATACCCACTGGGGTGACAGAGTTCCCTACAAGGGCAGTGTTGGTAGGAGCTGCTGGAATGTTTTGCTGTTTATTGGGATCCTCAGGATGTTTGGTGTCTCTCAGAGCTGTTCCAGGCTCTCCACAGACCCAAACGCTCCTCACACTTCTCCTCAGAGTAGAGAGGTTTCCCAGAGTGCTGGTTTTTAATTTCAGATGCTGGGATAACGACACGGCTTCAGGAGGCAGGAGACTCATTGTGCTGTGCCTCAGTCCAGGCAGGGACAACCCCCAGCTAATAAAAACCTCTTTAAAGCACAAAAAGTCCCATTAAACTGATATTATAAAGGCTGCAAATTGAAGCAGGCCTCAATCAGAAAGCAGCAGAATTTAATTCCCCCCCCTTGTCCATTTGCATGATGATCTCCTTCCTAATTGCCCATCTATGCTTTTCCCACAGAAGTGCTGTCCCGAGGTTGGAGATGGTTCCAGCTTTATGGAGCTTTGATCTTTATCTGGTTTTACTTTTTACAGAGCACAGAACCCGAGAGTGGCAACTGCTTTCCTCTTGTTCCTCCTGTGGCAGTGAACTGCTCTTCCCAAGGACAGCTGCAGGAATTCTCAGGCAGCATAACGTATGGAATGCCAGGCACGCTACAGAATTCCAGTGGGAGCAGCAGGAACTTCTGTTCTTTACTGGCAGGGCTGTGCCATGAAGGGGAGCTCAGAGATATTGGTCAGCTCAGGGAATGAGCCTGGCTCATGGTAAGGAAATTCACTGTGCAGTTACTTCGGGCCCTTCTCCTTCTCCTTCTCCTTCTCCTTCTTCTCCTTCTCCTTCTCCTTCTTCTCCTTCTCCTTCTCCTTCTCCTTCTCCTTCTCCTTCTCCTTCTCCTTCTTCTCCTTCTCCTTCTCCTTCTTCTCCTTCTCCTTCTTCTCCTTCTCCTTCTCCTTCTCCTTCTCCTTCTCCTTCTCCTTCTCCTTCTCCTTCTCCTTCTCCTTCTCCTTCTCCCTCTCTTCCCAACACCAGTTCCAGACCTCAGTATAATCCATGTTCCCACAGCCTGACCTTGCAGTTTTCCCAGTTTAGCAGCCCCAGCCACACTTGCAGCCTCTCTGTCTGGACTTTGTCTTGCTGAAATCTCCCTTTGTTGATCCTTTGCTGCCTCACCTTTTATCCAGCAATAACTTGCAGTGGGTGGCAGCTTCTCAGAATTCCCTCCCTGTTCCACTGGAAACATTCCCAAGTGGAAGCAGCTGCACTGCCCATCAGCACTTGCCTGCTTTTAGGGGTGGTTGAGGCATGAAGGATGCAACAAATGGAGTTGGCTCCAAGGGGATGAAATGCTCCCCCTGAGGCTGCTCAGAGAGCTGGAGCTGAGGAATCCGGGTGGGAATCACTCCAAGAAAAAGGAAGGAAAAGAGAGCAGAGGAACAGGGATGCAATTCCAACCTCTCCAAGGACTGGGATGGGCACATTCACCATCACCATTTAATCTAGACACGATTTCTTCTTTGCCTCTGGCTGCCAGGAGCAGGATGAGCAGTTTAATGAGTTTAAATAGTGAATAGTTTAATTAGCTGGAAGAGACTGGATCAATAGCTGCTTAAACAAACAACTGGATCCCTGTTTCCAAGCTTGGATGTAGTTTTGGAAGGTTCCTGGCAATTTGGCAGGGATTAGTGATGCTGAGAATGTGCTTTTTTGTGGGTTTGGGGCTTTTACTCCTGTTCACGTGGCTGCTTTTTCTTGTTGAGTGGCAAACAGGAGGGAAAGAGCAACCACGGAAGGAATTCCACTCTTGCTGCTTGAAGGGATGGATCAGGAAGGGAACAGGCTGCAGGGAATTTGGAGTGCAAACTGAGATCTCTCTGATATTTTCGGCTCAGTCAGTCCATCAGTGCTTGGTAGCTGTTTAGGCCATGTGCAAGGTGAATGATGGTGCACATGGCAGAGCTGCTGGTGGCTCCTTCCCCTGCCCTGCTGTCAGTCACCCTGCAGGGTGCTGGAGCAGCGTGCCAGAGGCCGTGGATCCTATGGATCCCATGGATCCCAGGGGCGTGATCAGGAGCCTGGGCCTGCTGGCCACTCCTTGCTCTCTCTTATCCTGATTTTTCAGCTCTGCAGCGAATCCAGCTTGAGTTTTTCAACCCCCTAGAAACCCAGGGACCTTTCATGTCTGTTCTCAGATCTGGGATTTAAATCCAGCCCTTATCAAAGCACCCCGTGACCAGGCAGGCCCTGAATCCCAGCAGGGATCTGATAAAGAGGGACCTGACATCCTAAAGAAACCCTTTGAAATCCTGCTGGGATTGATTTGTATCCATAATGGAGCCCCGAGCTCTCTGCCAGGGAGAGATGAAGCTGCTCCTTTTCTTTATTATCCTCAGGCCCTTCCCAGCTTTGAGGGAAATTCAGTCCCTCTTCAAGCCCCAAAATCATGGAAAAGCTCCTTTGTATCCTCTCCACAGCCCCTACGTGGATTAATCAACTTTTTATTTGATATGGTGTCATTCTCCTTTTTTTTCCATGGTTAAAACTCCACGGTGAGCAATCAGAGCAGAAATAGGAAATGCAGGAGTCTTGGATTCCACAGTGGGATTAACTTCCCTTTTCTGCTCTCTTTCAGGACAGGAAAAACCACTGAACTCGCCCCATCTTTGGGACCAAGAGCTTTGGTGCTGGAGTAGGCAAAGCCAGCTAGGGCCCCCCTTGTCCTGCCCATGGTGTGGGTCAGGGACAGGCTCCTCTTCTCCTCTGTGCTGGGATGAACTGCCTAGGGAATGCTGTTTCTGACAGCCCGGTCCTAGCCACGGCTACTGGAAATGGGCGGAGGTGAAGAGGCAAGTGCCAGAGTTGCTTGGGGATGATGGAATTGTGGTGTTTGGCTGCGCCCAGAGGGGCAGGTTGGGCATTTTTGTGTGTCTGAGGACCGGTTTGGGTGCTGGGGAGCCCGGGGAGCCGAGCTCTCAGTGCATTCCCAGCTCACCCGGGGGTGGGAGCTGGTGCAGGGCTCTGGTCGGGCTCGGGGCAGGCCCTGGCCCCGGCACAGACACGCTGGGGTGGTTTGGGGCCGCTTGGGGAGCCGTGGGAGGAAAATGAGGGATGGTGCTGGGCGGAGCGGTCAGCCTGTGCTCGTGTCAGCGCAGCCGTGCAGGGCACTGGGATCTGGGTAAAGCACCGGCTCTCCTGGTGTTCTGGGATGCAAGGTCTGTATTTATCCATACATATTTATCCATACATATTTATCACTATATTTATCCATGGATTATCCATATATGTTTATCCATATACATTTATCCATATGTTTATCCACGTATTTACCCATGTATTTATCCCTATATTTACCCATGTATTTACCCAGGTATTTTATGAACACTCAAGTGCCATATCCATGTATTTTATGAGCACTTCCAGGGTTGGTGACTCCACCACTGCCCTGGGCAGCTGTTCCAGCGCTGGACAACCCTTCCCATGCTGGGCCAGGAGATGGATTCTGGAAATGCAGACTCTGAGGAGCTGGGGATTAAGGCAGCATTGGATTCCTTTATTCTCCCAGAAGGATAAAGGAGATTTATCCCCAGACGAACCAGAGGTGATCACACTGAGGTCATTAGTGGGATTTCTTCCTTACTCCCACAAATACCCACTGGGGTGACAGAGTTCCCTACAAGGGCAGTGTTGGTAGGAGCTGCTGGAATGTTTTGCTGTTTATTGGGATCCTCAGGATGTTTGGTGTCTCTCAGAGCTGTTCCAGGCTCTCCACAGACCCAAACGCTCCTCACACTTCTCCTCAGAGTAGAGAGGTTTCCCAGAGTGCTGGTTTTTAATTTCAGATGCTGGGATAACGACACGGCTTCAGGAGGCAGGAGACTCATTGTGCTGTGCCTCAGTCCAGGCAGGGACAACCCCCAGCTAATAAAAACCTCTTTAAAGCACAAAAAGTCCCATTAAACTGATATTATAAAGGCTGCAAATTGAAGCAGGCCTCAATCAGAAAGCAGCAGAATTTAATTCCCCCCCCTTGTCCATTTGCATGATGATCTCCTTCCTAATTGCCCATCTATGCTTTTCCCACAGAAGTGCTGTCCCGAGGTTGGAGATGGTTCCAGCTTTATGGAGCTTTGATCTTTATCTGGTTTTACTTTTTACAGAGCACAGAACCCGAGAGTGGCAACTGCTTTCCTCTTGTTCCTCCTGTGGCAGTGAACTGCTCTTCCCAAGGACAGCTGCAGGAATTCTCAGGCAGCATAACGTATGGAATGCCAGGCACGCTACAGAATTCCAGTGGGAGCAGCAGGAACTTCTGTTCTTTACTGGCAGGGCTGTGCCATGAAGGGGAGCTCAGAGATATTGGTCAGCTCAGGGAATGAGCCTGGCTCATGGTAAGGAAATTCACTGTGCAGTTACTTCGGGCCCTTCTCCTTCTCCTTCTCCTTCTCCTTCTCCTTCTTCTCCTTCTCCTTCTCCTTCTTCTCCTTCTCCTTCTCCTTCTCCTTCTCCTTCTCCTTCTCCTTCTTCTCCTTCTCCTTCTTCTCCTTCTCCTTCTCCTTCTCCTTCTCCTTCTCCTTCTCCTTCTCCTTCTCCTTCTCCTTCTCCTTCTCCTTCTCCTTCTCCTTCTCCCTCTCTTCCCAACACCAGTTCCAGACCTCAGTATAATCCATGTTCCCACAGCCTGACCTTGCAGTTTTCCCAGTTTAGCAGCCCCAGCCACACTTGCAGCCTCTCTGTCTGGACTTTGTCTTGCTGAAATCTCCCTTTGTTGATCCTTTGCTGCCTCACCTTTTATCCAGCAATAACTTGCAGTGGGTGGCAGCTTCTCAGAATTCCCTCCCTGTTCCACTGGAAACATTCCCAAGTGGAAGCAGCTGCACTGCCCATCAGCACTTGCCTGCTTTTAGGGGTGGTTGAGGCATGAAGGATGCAACAAATGGAGTTGGCTCCAAGGGGATGAAATGCTCCCCCTGAGGCTGCTCAGAGAGCTGGAGCTGAGGAATCCGGGTGGGAATCACTGCAGGAAAAAGGAAGGAAAAGAGAGCAGAGGAACAGGGATGCAATTCCAACCTCTCCAAGGACTGGGATGGGCACATTCACCATCACCATTTAATCTAGACACGATTTCTTCTTTGCCTCTGGCTGCCAGGAGCAGGATGAGCAGTTTAATGAGTTTAAATAGTGAATAGTTTAATTAGCTGGAAGAGACTGGATCAATAGCTGCTTAAACAAACAACTGGATCCCTGTTTCCAAGCTTGGATGTAGTTTTGGAAGGTTCCTGGCAATTTGGCAGGGATTAGTGATGCTGAGAATGTGCTTTTTTGTGGGTTTGGGGCTTTTACTCCTGTTCACGTGGCTGCTTTTTCTTGTTGAGTGGCAAACAGGAGGGAAAGAGCAACCACGGAAGGAATTCCACTCTTGCTGCTTGAAGGGATGGATCAGGAAGGGAACAGGCTGCAGGGAATTTGGAGTGCAAACTGAGATCTCTCTGATATTTTCGGCTCAGTCAGTCCATCAGTGCTTGGTAGCTGTTTAGGCCATGTGCAAGGTGAATGATGGTGCACATGGCAGAGCTGCTGGTGGCTCCTTCCCCTGCCCTGCTGTCAGTCACCCTGCAGGGTGCTGGAGCAGCGTGCCAGAGGCCGTGGATCCTATGGATCCCATGGATCCCAGGGGCGTGATCAGGAGCCTGGGCCTGCTGGCCACTCCTTGCTCTCTCTTATCCTGATTTTTCAGCTCTGCAGCGAATCCAGCTTGAGTTTTTCAACCCCCTAGAAACCCAGGGACCTTTCATGTCTGTTCTCAGATCTGGGATTTAAATCCAGCCCTTATCAAAGCACCCCGTGACCAGGCAGGCCCTGAATCCCAGCAGGGATCTGATAAAGAGGGACCTGACATCCTAAAGAAACCCTTTGAAATCCTGCTGGGATTGATTTGTATCCATAATGGAGCCCCGAGCTCTCTGCCAGGGAGAGATGAAGCTGCTCCTTTTCTTTATTATCCTCAGGCCCTTCCCAGCTTTGAGGGAAATTCAGTCCCTCTTCAAGCCCCAAAATCATGGAAAAGCTCCTTTGTATCCTCTCCACAGCCCCTACGTGGATTAATCAACTTTTTATTTGATATGGTGTCATTCTCCTTTTTTTTCCATGGTTAAAACTCCACGGTGAGCAATCAGAGCAGAAATAGGAAATGCAGGAGTCTTGGATTCCACAGTGGGATTAACTTCCCTTTTCTGCTCTCTTTCAGGACAGGAAAAACCACTGAACTCGCCCCATCTTTGGGACCAAGAGCTTTGGTGCTGGAGTAGGCAAAGCCAGCTAGGGCCCCCCTTGTCCTGCCCATGGTGTGGGTCAGGGACAGGCTCCTCTTCTCCTCTGTGCTGGGATGAACTGCCTAGGGAATGCTGTTTCTGACAGCCCGGTCCTAGCCACGGCTACTGGAAATGGGCGGAGGTGAAGAGGCAAGTGCCAGAGTTGCTTGGGGATGATGGAATTGTGGTGTTTGGCTGCGCCCAGAGGGGCAGGTTGGGCATTTTTGTGTGTCTGAGGACCGGTTTGGGTGCTGGGGAGCCCGGGGAGCCGAGCTCTCAGTGCATTCCCAGCTCACCCGGGGGTGGGAGCTGGTGCAGGGCTCTGGTCGGGCTCGGGGCAGGCCCTGGCCCCGGCACAGACACGCTGGGGTGGTTTGGGGCCGCTTGGGGAGCCGTGGGAGGAAAATGAGGGATGGTGCTGGGCGGAGCGGTCAGCCTGTGCTCGTGTCAGCGCAGCCGTGCAGGGCACTGGGATCTGGGTAAAGCACCGGCTCTCCTGGTGTTCTGGGATGCAAGGTCTGTATTTATCCATACATATTTATCCATACATATTTATCACTATATTTATCCATGGATTATCCATATATGTTTATCCATATACATTTATCCATATGTTTATCCACGTATTTACCCATGTATTTATCCCTATATTTACCCATGTATTTACCCAGGTATTTTATGAACACTCAAGTGCCATATCCATGTATTTTATGAGCACTTCCAGGGTTGGTGACTCCACCACTGCCCTGGGCAGCTGTTCCAGCGCTGGACAACCCTTCCCATGCTGGGCCAGGAGATGGATTCTGGAAATGCAGACTCTGAGGAGCTGGGGATTAAGGCAGCATTGGATTCCTTTATTCTCCCAGAAGGATAAAGGAGATTTATCCCCAGACGAACCAGAGGTGATCACACTGAGGTCATTAGTGGGATTTCTTCCTTACTCCCACAAATACCCACTGGGGTGACAGAGTTCCCTACAAGGGCAGTGTTGGTAGGAGCTGCTGGAATGTTTTGCTGTTTATTGGGATCCTCAGGATGTTTGGTGTCTCTCAGAGCTGTTCCAGGCTCTCCACAGACCCAAACGCTCCTCACACTTCTCCTCAGAGTAGAGAGGTTTCCCAGAGTGCTGGTTTTTAATTTCAGATGCTGGGATAACGACACGGCTTCAGGAGGCAGGAGACTCATTGTGCTGTGCCTCAGTCCAGGCAGGGACAACCCCCAGCTAATAAAAACCTCTTTAAAGCACAAAAAGTCCCATTAAACTGATATTATAAAGGCTGCAAATTGAAGCAGGCCTCAATCAGAAAGCAGCAGAATTTAATTCCCCCCCCTTGTCCATTTGCATGATGATCTCCTTCCTAATTGCCCATCTATGCTTTTCCCACAGAAGTGCTGTCCCGAGGTTGGAGATGGTTCCAGCTTTATGGAGCTTTGATCTTTATCTGGTTTTACTTTTTACAGAGCACAGAACCCGAGAGTGGCAACTGCTTTCCTCTTGTTCCTCCTGTGGCAGTGAACTGCTCTTCCCAAGGACAGCTGCAGGAATTCTCAGGCAGCATAACGTATGGAATGCCAGGCACGCTACAGAATTCCAGTGGGAGCAGCAGGAACTTCTGTTCTTTACTGGCAGGGCTGTGCCATGAAGGGGAGCTCAGAGATATTGGTCAGCTCAGGGAATGAGCCTGGCTCATGGTAAGGAAATTCACTGTGCAGTTACTTCGGGCCCTTCTCCTTCTCCTTCTCCTTCTCCTTCTTCTCCTTCTCCTTCTCCTTCTTCTCCTTCTCCTTCTCCTTCTCCTTCTCCTTCTCCTTCTCCTTCTTCTCCTTCTCCTTCTCCTTCTTCTCCTTCTCCTTCTTCTCCTTCTCCTTCTCCTTCTCCTTCTCCTTCTCCTTCTCCTTCTCCTTCTCCTTCTCCTTCTCCTTCTCCTTCTCCTTCTCCTTCTCCCTCTCTTCCCAACACCAGTTCCAGACCTCAGTATAATCCATGTTCCCACAGCCTGACCTTGCAGTTTTCCCAGTTTAGCAGCCCCAGCCACACTTGCAGCCTCTCTGTCTGGACTTTGTCTTGCTGAAATCTCCCTTTGTTGATCCTTTGCTGCCTCACCTTTTATCCAGCAATAACTTGCAGTGGGTGGCAGCTTCTCAGAATTCCCTCCCTGTTCCACTGGAAACATTCCCAAGTGGAAGCAGCTGCACTGCCCATCAGCACTTGCCTGCTTTTAGGGGTGGTTGAGGCATGAAGGATGCAACAAATGGAGTTGGCTCCAAGGGGATGAAATGCTCCCCCTGAGGCTGCTCAGAGAGCTGGAGCTGAGGAATCCGGGTGGGAATCACTGCAGGAAAAAGGAAGGAAAAGAGAGCAGAGGAACAGGGATGCAATTCCAACCTCTCCAAGGACTGGGATGGGCACATTCACCATCACCATTTAATCTAGACACGATTTCTTCTTTGCCTCTGGCTGCCAGGAGCAGGATGAGCAGTTTAATGAGTTTAAATAGTGAATAGTTTAATTAGCTGGAAGAGACTGGATCAATAGCTGCTTAAACAAACAACTGGATCCCTGTTTCCAAGCTTGGATGTAGTTTTGGAAGGTTCCTGGCAATTTGGCAGGGATTAGTGATGCTGAGAATGTGCTTTTTTGTGGGTTTGGGGCTTTTACTCCTGTTCACGTGGCTGCTTTTTCTTGTTGAGTGGCAAACAGGAGGGAAAGAGCAACCACGGAAGGAATTCCACTCTTGCTGCTTGAAGGGATGGATCAGGAAGGGAACAGGCTGCAGGGAATTTGGAGTGCAAACTGAGATCTCTCTGATATTTTCGGCTCAGTCAGTCCATCAGTGCTTGGTAGCTGTTTAGGCCATGTGCAAGGTGAATGATGGTGCACATGGCAGAGCTGCTGGTGGCTCCTTCCCCTGCCCTGCTGTCAGTCACCCTGCAGGGTGCTGGAGCAGCGTGCCAGAGGCCGTGGATCCTATGGATCCCATGGATCCCAGGGGCGTGATCAGGAGCCTGGGCCTGCTGGCCACTCCTTGCTCTCTCTTATCCTGATTTTTCAGCTCTGCAGCGAATCCAGCTTGAGTTTTTCAACCCCCTAGAAACCCAGGGACCTTTCATGTCTGTTCTCAGATCTGGGATTTAAATCCAGCCCTTATCAAAGCACCCCGTGACCAGGCAGGCCCTGAATCCCAGCAGGGATCTGATAAAGAGGGACCTGACATCCTAAAGAAACCCTTTGAAATCCTGCTGGGATTGATTTGTATCCATAATGGAGCCCCGAGCTCTCTGCCAGGGAGAGATGAAGCTGCTCCTTTTCTTTATTATCCTCAGGCCCTTCCCAGCTTTGAGGGAAATTCAGTCCCTCTTCAAGCCCCAAAATCATGGAAAAGCTCCTTTGTATCCTCTCCACAGCCCCTACGTGGATTAATCAACTTTTTATTTGATATGGTGTCATTCTCCTTTTTTTTCCATGGTTAAAACTCCACGGTGAGCAATCAGAGCAGAAATAGGAAATGCAGGAGTCTTGGATTCCACAGTGGGATTAACTTCCCTTTTCTGCTCTCTTTCAGGACAGGAAAAACCACTGAACTCGCCCCATCTTTGGGACCAAGAGCTTTGGTGCTGGAGTAGGCAAAGCCAGCTAGGGCCCCCCTTGTCCTGCCCATGGTGTGGGTCAGGGACAGGCTCCTCTTCTCCTCTGTGCTGGGATGAACTGCCTAGGGAATGCTGTTTCTGACAGCCCGGTCCTAGCCACGGCTACTGGAAATGGGCGGAGGTGAAGAGGCAAGTGCCAGAGTTGCTTGGGGATGATGGAATTGTGGTGTTTGGCTGCGCCCAGAGGGGCAGGTTGGGCATTTTTGTGTGTCTGAGGACCGGTTTGGGTGCTGGGGAGCCCGGGGAGCCGAGCTCTCAGTGCATTCCCAGCTCACCCGGGGGTGGGAGCTGGTGCAGGGCTCTGGTCGGGCTCGGGGCAGGCCCTGGCCCCGGCACAGACACGCTGGGGTGGTTTGGGGCCGCTTGGGGAGCCGTGGGAGGAAAATGAGGGATGGTGCTGGGCGGAGCGGTCAGCCTGTGCTCGTGTCAGCGCAGCCGTGCAGGGCACTGGGATCTGGGTAAAGCACCGGCTCTCCTGGTGTTCTGGGATGCAAGGTCTGTATTTATCCATACATATTTATCCATACATATTTATCACTATATTTATCCATGGATTATCCATATATGTTTATCCATATACATTTATCCATATGTTTATCCACGTATTTACCCATGTATTTATCCCTATATTTACCCATGTATTTACCCAGGTATTTTATGAACACTCAAGTGCCATATCCATGTATTTTATGAGCACTTCCAGGGTTGGTGACTCCACCACTGCCCTGGGCAGCTGTTCCAGCGCTGGACAACCCTTCCCATGCTGGGCCAGGAGATGGATTCTGGAAATGCAGACTCTGAGGAGCTGGGGATTAAGGCAGCATTGGATTCCTTTATTCTCCCAGAAGGATAAAGGAGATTTATCCCCAGACGAACCAGAGGTGATCACACTGAGGTCATTAGTGGGATTTCTTCCTTACTCCCACAAATACCCACTGGGGTGACAGAGTTCCCTACAAGGGCAGTGTTGGTAGGAGCTGCTGGAATGTTTTGCTGTTTATTGGGATCCTCAGGATGTTTGGTGTCTCTCAGAGCTGTTCCAGGCTCTCCACAGACCCAAACGCTCCTCACACTTCTCCTCAGAGTAGAGAGGTTTCCCAGAGTGCTGGTTTTTAATTTCAGATGCTGGGATAACGACACGGCTTCAGGAGGCAGGAGACTCATTGTGCTGTGCCTCAGTCCAGGCAGGGACAACCCCCAGCTAATAAAAACCTCTTTAAAGCACAAAAAGTCCCATTAAACTGATATTATAAAGGCTGCAAATTGAAGCAGGCCTCAATCAGAAAGCAGCAGAATTTAATTCCCCCCCCTTGTCCATTTGCATGATGATCTCCTTCCTAATTGCCCATCTATGCTTTTCCCACAGAAGTGCTGTCCCGAGGTTGGAGATGGTTCCAGCTTTATGGAGCTTTGATCTTTATCTGGTTTTACTTTTTACAGAGCACAGAACCCGAGAGTGGCAACTGCTTTCCTCTTGTTCCTCCTGTGGCAGTGAACTGCTCTTCCCAAGGACAGCTGCAGGAATTCTCAGGCAGCATAACGTATGGAATGCCAGGCACGCTACAGAATTCCAGTGGGAGCAGCAGGAACTTCTGTTCTTTACTGGCAGGGCTGTGCCATGAAGGGGAGCTCAGAGATATTGGTCAGCTCAGGGAATGAGCCTGGCTCATGGTAAGGAAATTCACTGTGCAGTTACTTCGGGCCCTTCTCCTTCTCCTTCTCCTTCTCCTTCTCCTTCTTCTCCTTCTCCTTCTCCTTCTTCTCCTTCTCCTTCTCCTTCTCCTTCTCCTTCTCCTTCTCCTTCTCCTTCTTCTCCTTCTCCTTCTTCTCCTTCTCCTTCTCCTTCTCCTTCTCCTTCTCCTTCTCCTTCTCCTTCTCCTTCTCCTTCTCCTTCTCCTTCTCCTTCTCCTTCTCCTTCTCCTTCTCCCTCTCTTCCCAACACCAGTTCCAGACCTCAGTATAATCCATGTTCCCACAGCCTGACCTTGCAGTTTTCCCAGTTTAGCAGCCCCAGCCACACTTGCAGCCTCTCTGTCTGGACTTTGTCTTGCTGAAATCTCCCTTTGTTGATCCTTTGCTGCCTCACCTTTTATCCAGCAATAACTTGCAGTGGGTGGCAGCTTCTCAGAATTCCCTCCCTGTTCCACTGGAAACATTCCCAAGTGGAAGCAGCTGCACTGCCCATCAGCACTTGCCTGCTTTTAGGGGTGGTTGAGGCATGAAGGATGCAACAAATGGAGTTGGCTCCAAGGGGATGAAATGCTCCCCCTGAGGCTGCTCAGAGAGCTGGAGCTGAGGAATCCGGGTGGGAATCACTGCAGGAAAAAGGAAGGAAAAGAGAGCAGAGGAACAGGGATGCAATTCCAACCTCTCCAAGGACTGGGATGGGCACATTCACCATCACCATTTAATCTAGACACGATTTCTTCTTTGCCTCTGGCTGCCAGGAGCAGGATGAGCAGTTTAATGAGTTTAAATAGTGAATAGTTTAATTAGCTGGAAGAGACTGGATCAGTAGCTGCTTAAACAAACAACTGGATCCCTGTTTCCAAGCTTGGATGTAGTTTTGGAAGGTTCCTGGCAATTTGGCAGGGATTAGTGATGCTGAGAATGTGCTTTTTTGTGGGTTTGGGGCTTTTACTCCTGTTCACGTGGCTGCTTTTTCTTGTTGAGTGGCAAACAGGAGGGAAAGAGCAACCACGGAAGGAATTCCACTCTTGCTGCTTGAAGGGATGGATCAGGAAGGGAACAGGCTGCAGGGAATTTGGAGTGCAAACTGAGATCTCTCTGATATTTTCGGCTCAGTCAGTCCATCAGTGCTTGGTAGCTGTTTAGGCCATGTGCAAGGTGAATGATGGTGCACATGGCAGAGCTGCTGGTGGCTCCTTCCCCTGCCCTGCTGTCAGTCACCCTGCAGGGTGCTGGAGCAGCGTGCCAGAGGCCGTGGATCCTATGGATCCCATGGATCCCAGGGGCGTGATCAGGAGCCTGGGCCTGCTGGCCACTCCTTGCTCTCTCTTATCCTGATTTTTCAGCTCTGCAGCGAATCCAGCTTGAGTTTTTCAACCCCCTAGAAACCCAGGGACCTTTCATGTCTGTTCTCAGATCTGGGATTTAAATCCAGCCCTTATCAAAGCACCCCGTGACCAGGCAGGCCCTGAATCCCAGCAGGGATCTGATAAAGAGGGACCTGACATCCTAAAGAAACCCTTTGAAATCCTGCTGGGATTGATTTGTATCCATAATGGAGCCCCGAGCTCTCTGCCAGGGAGAGATGAAGCTGCTCCTTTTCTTTATTATCCTCAGGCCCTTCCCAGCTTTGAGGGAAATTCAGTCCCTCTTCAAGCCCCAAAATCATGGAAAAGCTCCTTTGTATCCTCTCCACAGCCCCTACGTGGATTAATCAACTTTTTATTTGATATGGTGTCATTCTCCTTTTTTTTCCATGGTTAAAACTCCACGGTGAGCAATCAGAGCAGAAATAGGAAATGCAGGAGTCTTGGATTCCACAGTGGGATTAACTTCCCTTTTCTGCTCTCTTTCAGGACAGGAAAAACCACTGAACTCGCCCCATCTTTGGGACCAAGAGCTTTGGTGCTGGAGTAGGCAAAGCCAGCTAGGGCCCCCCTTGTCCTGCCCATGGTGTGGGTCAGGGACAGGCTCCTCTTCTCCTCTGTGCTGGGATGAACTGCCTAGGGAATGCTGTTTCTGACAGCCCGGTCCTAGCCCCGGCTACTGGAAATGGGCGGAGGTGAAGAGGCAAGTGCCAGAGTTGCTTGGGGATGATGGAATTGTGGTGTTTGGCTGTGCCCAGAGGGGCAGGTTGGGCATTTTTGTGTGTCTGAGGACCGGTTTGGGTGCTGGGGAGCCCGGGGAGCCGAGCTCTCAGTGCATTCCCAGCTCACCCGGGGGTGGGAGCTGGTGCAGGGCTGGGTGACAGCCTCTGGTCGGGCTCGGGGCAGGCCCTGGCCCCGGCACAGACACGCTGGGGTGGTTTGGGGCCGCTTGGGGAGCAATGGGAAGAAAATGAGGGATGGTGCTGGGCGGAGCAATCGGCCTGTGCTCGTGTCAGCGCAGCCGTGCAGGGCACTGGGATCTGGGTAAAACACCGGCTCTCCTGGTGTTCAGGGATGCAAGGTCTGAGGGACTGGATTTACTTGGGGTTTTCCAGGACAGCAGGAAGAAGAGGAAATGTGGTGCCAGAGGTGCATCCCATCAGGTTGCATTTCCCTCTTTCCCATTTCCATTTCCTCAGTGCAGGTGTCCCCTGCAGCCCATGAGCACGGGGCCGGTGACAGCTCCCTGTCAGTAGAGGGATTCCTTATGGAACAAGGGCATATGATACCCCTGGAAAGACTGGACACTGCAGGGTTGCTGAGGAAAAGCTCCTGAACAGGCCCCTGACTGCAGGCAGCCCTGAGAGTCCTTGGCAAGGTATACAGCTGCCCGGCTCCCCCTCTGATTAGAGTCCATCTAGAGGGACTGGGCATGAATCTTTTCAAAAGTAGATATAAGTTGGCATAGTTGAACAATAAAGGGAGAAGGATACTTAATCGTATCGGTGTACGGGTCGTTTATGCGGCCAGCTCTCCGGACTCGGTCCTAACACCTGTCCTCCTCCTGTGCCCCTTTTGTTGGACAAGTCTCAAATGGCAACACACATTCCCAAAGCCTGTCTGCTTCCTTAAATCCATGGACCAGCTAGTGCTGTCACTGAACAGCTGAAATGAGCTTTCAGAGCCTATAAACTAGCAGGAGTGACAAACAAATGGATTTGAATCTGGAAATGGGTGAGGTCCACCCACCCACTGCTGCTGATGCAGAGACTGGGGCTCAGGGCATCTGTGCAGCCCTTCCCTTTGGCACTGATCCTGCACTGGAATGTTGTGTTGCTGCCAAACTGGGCCTCAAACCAGAAGAAGGTAAGCCCTGACCATTTGCCCCTGACCCTGGCACACCCACAGTGTGTTATCTGGAGCGTGTGCCTCAGCTGGTGTCACTTGAGTTTCACCAGAGTTGCAAGTTGGCTCCTGCTCTGGGCGATTGCGAGTGACCATCGCATCAGTTCTGCACTAAACACCGTTTAGCCAGACCCAGAGATTTGGCCACATAGTGACTTCTGAACAGAAAATGAGAATGCAGGAAAAGTGCCAGGACCACGGCCGGGCCCGGGTACAGCACGGTCTTTGTGGGTCACTGTCACTCCACTCTTACAGTCTCTCCTCATCTTTCTTGTGGGCTCCCTTCAGGTACAGGAGCCATTGCTCACTGGTGTTTTTGACTATTCTCTGTCAAGGAAAGGAGTTGAATTTTCTTATCAAATCTAATATATCCCATCTGGAGCACTAACTGAATTAGATAATTGGATAATTAGTTAATTAGCCAATTTTTCGGCGCGCACACACACCACCCACACCTATCACTCATCCTAAGCTCTACCCCCCATTCATCGCAGGCTCCCACCCCACACACATGTGTCACGGCCCCCCTGGCCCGTGTCACGCCCCCCCGTCCCCGGCCCCGCCCCCGCCGCGCGCGTGACGCTGTCCCGGCCCCGATCACCGCCCCCGCCGCGCGCGTCACGCCGTCCCGCCCCCGGCCCCGCCCCCGCCGCGCGCGTCACGCCGCTCCGCCCCCGGCTCCGCCCCCGCCGCGCGCGTCACGCCGCTCCGCCCCTGGCACCGCCCCCGCCGCGCGCGTCACGCCGCTCCGCCCCGGCCCCGCCCCCGCCTCGCGCGTCACGACGCTCCGCCCCCTGCACCGCCCGCGCCGCGCGCGTCACGACGCTCCGCCCCCGCCGCGCGCGTCACGACGCTCCGCCCCCGCCGCGCGCGTCACGACGCTCCGCCCGCCCCGCGCGCGTCACGACGCTCCGCCCCCGCCGCGCGCGTCACGACGCTCCGCCCCCGCCACCGCCCCCGCCGCGCGCGTCACGACGCTCCGCCCCCGGCACCGCCCCCGCCGCGCGCGTCACGACGCTCCGCCCCTGGCTCCGCCCGCGCCGCGCGCGTCACGCCGCTCCGCCCCCGGCTCCGCCCGCGCCGTGCGCGTCACGACGCTCCGCCCCCGCCGCGCGCGTCACGACGCTCCGCCCCCGGCACCGCCCCCGCCGCGCGCGTCACGACGCTCCGCCCGCCCCGCGCGCGTCACGACGCTCCGCCCCCGCCGCGCGCGTCACGACGCTCCGCCCGCCCCGCGCGCGTCACGACGCTCCGCCCCCGCCGCGCGCGTCACGACGCTCCGCCCCCGGCACCGCCCCCGCCGCGCGCGTCACGACGCTCCGCCCCCGGCACCGCCCCCGCCGCGCGCGTCACGACGCTCCGCCCCTGGCTCCGCCCGCGCCGCGCGCGTCACGCCGCTCCGCCCCCGGCTCCGCCCGCGCCGCGCGCGTCACGACGCTCCGCCCCCGCCGCGCGCGTCACGACGCTCCGCCCCCGGCACCGCCCCCGCCGCGCGCGTCACGACGCTCCGCCCCCGCCGCGCGCGTCACGACGCTCCGCCCCCGCCTCGCGCGTCACGACGCTCCGCCCCCGGCACCGCCCCCGCCGCGCGCGTCACGACGCTCCGCCCCCGCCGCGCGCGTCACGACGCTCCGCCCCCGGCACCGCCCCCGCCGCGCGCGTCACGACGCTCCGCCCCCGCCTCGCGCGTCACAACGCTCCGCCCCCGGCACCGCCCCCGCCGCGCGCGTCACGACGCTCCGCCCCCGCCTCGCGCGTCACGACGCTCCGCCCCCGGCTCCGCCCCTTCCCTCGCGCGCAATGTAGCCCCGCCCCTCGCCCCGCCCCTCTCCCCTCACGGCGCTTCCCGCCTCCGGCACCAGTCCCGCGCCGCTCCTGCACCTGCCGCCATCCGGAGCCCACCGGTCCGGCACCCGCCGCCGCCTGCAGCCACCCGCCAGCCCCCCGTGAGCCGCCGCCGTCCCCCCGCCGGTCCCGCACCGCTCCGCCTCCTCACACCGCCCCACCGCACCTCCCCGCCGCCCGCCGCTCCCCCCTCCCGCCATTGTGGGTCCCCTCAAGGTATCCCCCGCCCCGTGCCGCCCGCGGGTCCCTTCAGGGCAGCCCCCGCCGCCTCACGGCACCTCTTCCCGCCATTGCGGCTCCCCTCAGGGTACCCTCCACCCCTTGCCGCCCGCGGCTCCCCTCAGGGCAGCCCCCGCCGCCTCACGGCACCTCTTCCCGACATTGCGGCTCCCCTCAGGGTACCCTCCACCCCTTGCCGCCCGCGGCTCCCCTCAGGGCAGCCCCCGCCGCCTCACGGCACCCCTTCCCGCCATTGCGGCTCCCCTCAGGGTACCCTCCACCCCTTGCCGCCCGCGGCTCCCCTCAGGGCAGCCCCCGCCGCCTCACGGCACCCCTTCCCGCCATTGCGGCTCCCCTCAGGGTACCCTCCACCCCTTCCCGCCTCACGGCCCCTCTTCCCGCTGTTGCGTCTCCCCTCAGGGCGCCCCCCCCGCAAGCCCCCCCCTTCCCGCCATTTATGCACCACCCCACAGCACCCCTCAGGCCACCATTTTAGCCCACCCAGCCGCAGCAGGCAGACCCCCCAGCACCAGGAGAACACCGCAGCCCCCATGGAAGGACAACACCCACACAAAAAAGGTTAGAAAAACACACAGAGGGTGGCAGCCAAGGAGGGACACTGCAGGGGGACACAATTAAGGCCGAGAGCGCAGGGGGACATTCCAGGGGGATATAATAAAGGCCAAGAGCCCAAGGAGGAGGCAGCAGGAGAACATAATAAAGGCCAAGAGCCCAAGGGGAGTCCAGGGAATAAAGAGAAAGGGCTCAAAAATCACACACTACACAACAAACACAAGGGGTATGACACACAAGCCCTGTTGCCTAAACCTAACCTTAACCAGGACCCCAAACAACACCCCTTTCTCCCTAAAAGCAGCCACAGGCAGCAGCCCTCCCCACAGCTGGAGGTAATAATCCCAAATGCTGAGCCCATGCCAGCACCCTCCCCACAGCTGGAGGTAATAATCCCAAATGCCGAGCCTATGGCAGCACCCTCCCCACAGCTGGAGGCAACAGTTCCAAATGCTGAGCCAATGCCAGCACCCTCCCCACCTAACCCTAATCCCAAACCCTAACCCCTAGCCCCCTAGCCCTGACCCTGACCACAACCCTAACCCCCAACCTTAACCCAACCCCCTAACACTAGCCCTAGCCCCAGCGCTAGCCCAGACCCTAACCGTATAGCCCCAATACCAATACAACAGCAGAACCCCAGCACCAGGACCGCAGCAGGAATCCACCACACAAGGGACAACGCACGCAGGCCAGAGAACAGCAGG
>NW_028120539.1:0-105323 GCF_965178545.1 Coloeus monedula
TGCGGATTCACGTTAGCACTTGCAAACAGAAAGTTCCACCTGCGGCTACTTGTGCTGCTACCTAGTTCTCTTCCAGCTTTCCCTGGAAAGCATTGTGCCCAGCTTTATGCTCGGAGATGCAGAGATGACAGTGGTAGATGCAGCGGAGACTGGAAATACAGAGTGCAGCCGAGAGTTTCTGCTGCTTTGACGTGAGGCAAGGGGAAAGTGCAGCCCAGCAGAGGCTTTGACTTGTGGAGCCTTTTTCTTTGGCAGCAGCTGCTGCAAGCAGGCAAGGAAGCTGCGAGAGTGAAGAAGGGGACGGTCTGTCTATGGGAGAAGGGAGCTGCCGAGGCGCAGTGTGTTGTGCTCAGTTTCAAGGCTGCCTGGAGGAGGGGGGTACTTGAAGAACGCCTTCTTTCTGGACGCGTCCTTCTGCCTGGGCTCCAGCTGCATGCACTCTGCAGCACGGAAGGTTTAGGAACCTGCTTCTGGCCAGCTTGTGTCCACGAGTGCAAGGGCTGCGCCTTCCTTTCGGAAGCAGCCAGAGCCTTCTCAGCTGCAGCTGCTTGTGAAGCAGCTCTTGGCTGGACATTTGAAATTGGCTGCCCTCAGTGCATGAGCCCGGTGCCCAGCTGCTTGCTTCTTCGCCTTCTGTGCTCTGGGCAGAAGTGAAGCCCAGCCATGGCTTGGAGCTTTGCCGCTCTTCAGCGTGAACACTGCATGCAGCCACAGTGTGCTGTGCAGGGATTTTCATCAGCTCAACGTACAACAAGCATTTTCTTGCTGTTTCACGGAGTCCAAACAGTCCGTGTAGCTCTCGCTCAGCGAAAAGCGTTTGGAGAGAAACACTTGCTGCAGTAACTTTTCGCTGGGCAAGACTTTCACCACAGCACCCCAATTCGGGCAAGGAGCAGGAGAACGGAAGAGCATCTTTTCGTCCTGCCACGTTCTTCTGGGCGACACGCCTATCCGCCTCTTGGCTCCCTGCAAGGCTGTAAGCACGGCAGCGGTACTTGGAAGTGAGAAGGCAGGTGCAGAGAGCACCGCGATCTGCCAGCGCTGTGCAGGCTGGAAAGGAAAGAGGGCTACCACTAGGATGTGCTGCAAATACAGGTTCCCAGGCGTCGACGGTAAGCTCCGGGGAAGCTCGTTGAGCTACAAGTGTTCTCTGGGCGAGACTTAGCTGAGAAGCTTTCCGTTCAGATTCAGGCTACCACGCAGCCCGAATGTGCTGCTCCCTAGCGCTGAGAGAGAAAGTGCAGAGCCCAGGCGTGTTTGGGTAGAGGCATTTGGGTGGAGCATTTCTCTGGCGGCACCGTGCTCTCTGGGCGACAAGTAGACACCGCTTCGACTCCGGCACAATGAAGGCGCCGAGCACGGAGCTGCTATGCGCACGGCACAGGCTGCAAGAGGAAGCGTGGCTGCCTCTCGCTTGTGTGCGGATTCACGTTAGCACTTGCAAACAGAAAGTTCCACCTGCGGCTACTTGTGCTGCTACCTAGTTCTCTTCCAGCTTTCCCTGGAAAGCATTGTGCCCAGCTTTATGCTCGGAGATGCAGAGATGACAGTGGTAGATGCAGCGGAGACTGGAAATACAGAGTGCAGCCGAGAGTTTCTGCTGCTTTGACGTGAGGCAAGGGGAAAGTGCAGCCCAGCAGAGGCTTTGACTTGTGGAGCCTTTTTCTTTGGCAGCAGCTGCTGCAAGCAGGCAAGGAAGCTGCGAGAGTGAAGAAGGGGACGGTCTGTCTATGGGAGAAGGGAGCTGCCGAGGCGCAGTGTGTTGTGCTCAGTTTCAAGGCTGCCTGGAGGAGGGGGGGACTTGAAGAACGCCTTCTTTCTGGACGCGTCCTTCTGCCTGGGCTCCAGCTGCATGCACTCTGCAGCACGGAGGGTTTAGGAACCTGCTTCTGGCCAGCTTGTGTCCACGAGTGCAAGGGCTGCGCCTTCCTTTCGGAAGCAGCCAGAGCCTTCTCAGCTGCAGCTGCTTGTGAAGCAGCTCTTGGCTGGACATTTGAAATTGGCTGCCCTCAGTGCATGAGCCCGGTGCCCAGCTGCTTGCTTCTTCGCCTTCTGTGCTCTGGGCAGAAGTGAAGCCCAGCCATGGCTTGGAGCTTTGCCGCTCTTCAGCGTGAACACTGCATGCAGCCACAGTGTGCTGTGCAGGGATTTTCATCAGCTCAACGTACAACAAGCATTTTCTTGCTGTTTCACGGAGTCCAAACAGTCCGTGTAGCTCTCGCTCAGCGAAAAGCGTTTGGAGAGAAACACTTGCTGCAGTAACTTTTCGCTGGGCAAGACTTTCACCACAGCACCCCAATTCGGGCAAGGAGCAGGAGAACGGAAGAGCATCTTTTCGTCCTGCCACGTTCTTCTGGGCGACACGCCTATCCGCCTCTTGGCTCCCTGCAAGGCTGTAAGCACGGCAGCGGTACTTGGAAGTGAGAAGGCAGGTGCAGAGAGCACCGCGATCTGCCAGCGCTGTGCAGGCTGGAAAGGAAAGAGGGCTACCACTAGGATGTGCTGCAAATACAGGTTCCCAGGCGTCGACGGTAAGCTCCGGGGAAGCTCGTTGAGCTACAAGTGTTCTCTGGGCGAGACTTAGCTGAGAAGCTTTCCGTTCAGATTCAGGCTACCACGCAGCCCGAATGTGCTGCTCCCTAGCGCTGAGAGAGAAAGTGCAGAGCCCAGGCGTGTTTGGGTAGAGGCATTTGGGTGGAGCATTTCTCTGGCGGCACCGTGCTCTCTGGGCGACAAGTAGACACCGCTTCGACTCCGGCACAATGAAGGCGCAGAGCACGGAGCTGCTATGCGCACGGCACAGGCTGCAAGAGGAAGCGTGGCTGCCTCTCGCTTGTGTGCGGATTCACGTTAGCACTTGCAAACAGAAAGTTCCACCTGCGGCTACTTGTGCTGCTACCTATTTCTCTTCCAGCTTTCCCTGGAAAGCATTGTGCCCAGCTTTATGCTCGGAGATGCAGAGATGACAGTGGTAGATGCAGCGGAGACTGGAAATACAGAGTGCAGCCGAGAGTTTCTGCAGCTTTGACGTGAGGCAAGCAAACTGTCCGTGTAGCTCTCGCTCAGCGAAAAGCGTTTGGCGAGAAACACTTGCTGCAGTAGCTTTTCGCTGGGCAAGACTTTCACCACAGCACCCCAATTCGGGCAAGGAGCAGGAGAACGGAAGAGCATCTTTTCGTCCTGCCACGTTCTTCTGGGCGACACGCCTATCCGCCTCTTGGCTCCTTGCAAGGCTGTAAGCACGGCAGCGGTACTTGGAAGTGAGAAGGCAGGTGCAGAGAGCACCGCGATCTGCCAGCGCTGTGCAGGCTGTAAAGGAAAGAGGGCTACCACTAGGATGTGCTGCAAATACAGGTTCCCAGGCGTCGACGGTAAGCTCCGGGGAAGCTCGTTGAGCTACAAGTGTTCTCTGGGCGAGACTTAGCTGAGAAGCTTTCCGTTCAGATTCAGGCTACCACGCAGCCCGAATGTGCTGCTCCCTAGCGCTGAGAGAGAAAGTGCAGAGCCCAGGCGTGTTTGGGTAGAGGCATTTGGGTGGAGCATTTCTCTGGCGGCACCGTGCTCTCTGGGCGACAAGTAGACACCGCTTCGACTCCGGCACAATGAAGGCGCAGAGCACGGAGCTGCTATGCGCACGGCACAGGCTGCAAGAGGAAGCGTGGCTGCCTCTCGCTTGTGTGCGGATTCACGTTAGCACTTGCAAACAGAAAGTTCCACCTGCGGCTACTTGTGCTGCTACCTAGTTCTCTTCCAGCTTTCCCTGGAAAGCATTGTGCCCAGCTTTATGCTCGGAGATGCAGAGATGACAGTGGTAGATGCAGCGGAGACTGGAAATACAGAGTGCAGCCGAGAGTTTCTGCTGCTTTGACGTGAGGCAAGGGGAAAGTGCAGCCCAGCAGAGGCTTTGACTTGTGGAGCCTTTTTCTTTGGCAGCAGCTGCTGCAAGCAGGCAAGGAAGCTGCGAGAGTGAAGAAGGGGACGGTCTGTCTATGGGAGAAGGGAGCTGCCGAGGCGCAGTGTGTTGTGCTCAGTTTCAAGGCTGCCTGGAGGAGGGGGGTACTTGAAGAACGCCTTCTTTCTGGACGCGTCCTTCTGCCTGGGCTCCAGCTGCATGCACTCTGCAGCACGGAAGGTTTAGGAACCTGCTTCTGGCCAGCTTGTGTCCACGAGTGCAAGGGCTGCGCCTTCCTTTCGGAAGCAGCCAGAGCCTTCTCAGCTGCAGCTGCTTGTGAAGCAGCTCTTGGCTGGACATTTGAAATTGGCTGCCCTCAGTGCATGAGCCCGGTGCCCAGCTGCTTGCTTCTTCGCCTTCTGTGCTCTGGGCAGAAGTGAAGCCCAGCCATGGCTTGGAGCTTTGCCGCTCTTCAGCGTGAACACTGCATGCAGCCACAGTGTGCTGTGCAGGGATTTTCATCAGCTCAACGTACAACAAGCATTTTCTTGCTGTTTCACGGAGTCCAAACAGTCCGTGTAGCTCTCGCTCAGCGAAAAGCGTTTGGAGAGAAACACTTGCTGCAGTAACTTTTCGCTGGGCAAGACTTTCACCACAGCACCCCAATTCGGGCAAGGAGCAGGAGAACGGAAGAGCATCTTTTCGTCCTGCCACGTTCTTCTGGGCGACACGCCTATCCGCCTCTTGGCTCCCTGCAAGGCTGTAAGCACGGCAGCGGTACTTGGAAGTGAGAAGGCAGGTGCAGAGAGCACCGCGATCTGCCAGCGCTGTGCAGGCTGGAAAGGAAAGAGGGCTACCACTAGGATGTGCTGCAAATACAGGTTCCCAGGCGTCGACGGTAAGCTCCGGGGAAGCTCGTTGAGCTACAAGTGTTCTCTGGGCGAGACTTAGCTGAGAAGCTTTCCGTTCAGATTCAGGCTACCACGCAGCCCGAATGTGCTGCTCCCTAGCGCTGAGAGAGAAAGTGCAGAGCCCAGGCGTGTTTGGGTAGAGGCATTTGGGTGGAGCATTTCTCTGGCGGCACCGTGCTCTCTGGGCGACAAGTAGACACCGCTTCGACTCCGGCACAATGAAGGCGCCGAGCACGGAGCTGCTATGCGCACGGCACAGGCTGCAAGAGGAAGCGTGGCTGCCTCTCGCTTGTGTGCGGATTCACGTTAGCACTTGAGAACAGAAAGTTCCACCTGCGGCTACTTGTGCTGCTACCTAGTTCTCTTCCAGCTTTCCCTGGAAAGCATTGTGCCCAGCTTTATGCTCGGAGATGCAGAGATGACAGTGGTAGATGCAGCGGAGACTGGAAATACAGAGTGCAGCCGAGAGTTTCTGCTGCTTTGACGTGAGGCAAGGGGAAAGTGCAGCCCAGCAGAGGCTTTGACTTGTGGAGCCTTTTTCTTTGGCAGCAGCTGCTGCAAGCAGGCAAGGAAGCTGCGAGAGTGAAGAAGGGGACGGTCTGTCTATGGGAGAAGGGAGCTGCCGAGGCGCAGTGTGTTGTGCTCAGTTTCAAGGCTGCCTGGAGGAGGGGGGTACTTGAAGAACGCCTTCTTTCTGGACGCGTCCTTCTGCCTGGGCTCCAGCTGCATGCACTCTGCAGCACGGAGGGTTTAGGAACCTGCTTCTGGCCAGCTTGTGTCCACGAGTGCAAGGGCTGCGCCTTCCTTTCGGAAGCAGCCAGAGCCTTCTCAGCTGCAGCTGCTTGTGAAGCAGCTCTTGGCTGGACATTTGAAATTGGCTGCCCTCAGTGCATGAGCCCGGTGCCCAGCTGCTTGCTTCTTCGCCTTCTGTGCTCTGGGCAGAAGTGAAGCCCAGCCATGGCTTGGAGCTTTGCCGCTCTTCAGCGTGAACACTGCATGCAGCCACAGTGTGCTGTGCAGGGATTTTCATCAGCTCAACGTACAACAAGCATTTTCTTGCTGTTTCACGGAGTCCAAACAGTCCGTGTAGCTCTCGCTCAGCGAAAAGCGTTTGGAGAGAAACACTTGCTGCAGTAACTTTTCGCTGGGCAAGACTTTCACCACAGCACCCCAATTCGGGCAAGGAGCAGGAGAACGGAAGAGCATCTTTTCGTCCTGCCACGTTCTTCTGGGCGACACGCCTATCCGCCTCTTGGCTCCCTGCAAGGCTGTAAGCACGGCAGCGGTACTTGGAAGTGAGAAGGCAGGTGCAGAGAGCACCGCGATCTGCCAGCGCTGTGCAGGCTGGAAAGGAAAGAGGGCTACCACTAGGATGTGCTGCAAATACAGGTTCCCAGGCGTCGACGGTAAGCTCCGGGGAAGCTCGTTGAGCTACAGGTGTTCTCTGGGCGAGACTTAGCTGAGAAGCTTTCCGTTCAGATTCAGGCTACCACGCAGCCCGAATGTGCTGCTCCCTAGCGCTGAGAGAGAAAGTGCAGAGCCCAGGCGTGTTTGGGTAGAGGCATTTGGGTGGAGCATTTCTCTGGCGGCACCGTGCTCTCTGGGCGACAAGTAGACACCGCTTCGACTCCGGCACAATGAAGGCGCCGAGCACGGAGCTGCTATGCGCACGGCACAGGCTGCAAGAGGAAGCGTGGCTGCCTCTCGCTTGTGTGCGGATTCACGTTAGCACTTGCAAACAGAAAGTTCCACCTGCGGCTACTTGTGCTGCTACCTAGTTCTCTTCCAGCTTTCCCTGGAAAGCATTGTGCCCAGCTTTATGCTCGGAGATGCAGAGATGACAGTGGTAGATGCAGCGGAGACTGGAAATACAGAGTGCAGCCGAGAGTTTCTGCTGCTTTGACGTGAGGCAAGGGGAAAGTGCAGCCCAGCAGAGGCTTTGACTTGTGGAGCCTTTTTCTTTGGCAGCAGCTGCTGCAAGCAGGCAAGGAAGCTGCGAGAGTGAAGAAGGGGACGGTCTGTCTATGGGAGAAGGGAGCTGCCGAGGCGCAGTGTGTTGTGCTCAGTTTCAAGGCTGCCTGGAGGAGGGGGGTACTTGAAGAACGCCTTCTTTCTGGACGCGTCCTTCTGCCTGGGCTCCAGCTGCATGCACTCTGCAGCACGGAAGGTTTAGGAACCTGCTTCTGGCCAGCTTGTGTCCACGAGTGCAAGGGCTGCGCCTTCCTTTCGGAAGCAGCCAGAGCCTTCTCAGCTGCAGCTGCTTGTGAAGCAGCTCTTGGCTGGACATTTGAAATTGGCTGCCCTCAGTGCATGAGCCCGGTGCCCAGCTGCTTGCTTCTTCGCCTTCTGTGCTCTGGGCAGAAGTGAAGCCCAGCCATGGCTTGGAGCTTTGCCGCTCTTCAGCGTGAACACTGCATGCAGCCACAGTGTGCTGTGCAGGGATTTTCATCAGCTCAACGTACAACAAGCATTTTCTTGCTGTTTCACGGAGTCCAAACAGTCCGTGTAGCTCTCGCTCAGCGAAAAGCGTTTGGAGAGAAACACTTGCTGCAGTAACTTTTCGCTGGGCAAGACTTTCACCACAGCACCCCAATTCGGGCAAGGAGCAGGAGAACGGAAGAGCATCTTTTCGTCCTGCCACGTTCTTCTGGGCGACACGCCTATCCGCCTCTTGGCTCCCTGCAAGGCTGTAAGCACGGCAGCGGTACTTGGAAGTGAGAAGGCAGGTGCAGAGAGCACCGCGATCTGCCAGCGCTGTGCAGGCTGGAAAGGAAAGAGGGCTACCACTAGGATGTGCTGCAAATACAGGTTCCCAGGCGTCGACGGTAAGCTCCGGGGAAGCTCGTTGAGCTACAGGTGTTCTCTGGGCGAGACTTAGCTGAGAAGCTTTCCGTTCAGATTCAGGCTACCACGCAGCCCGAATGTGCTGCTCCCTAGCGCTGAGAGAGAAAGTGCAGAGCCCAGGCGTGTTTGGGTAGAGGCATTTGGGTGGAGCATTTCTCTGGCGGCACCGTGCTCTCTGGGCGACAAGTAGACACCGCTTCGACTCCGGCACAATGAAGGCGCCGAGCACGGAGCTGCTATGCGCACGGCACAGGCTGCAAGAGGAAGCGTGGCTGCCTCTCGCTTGTGTGCGGATTCACGTTAGCACTTGCAAACAGAAAGTTCCACCTGCGGCTACTTGTGCTGCTACCTAGTTCTCTTCCAGCTTTCCCTGGAAAGCATTGTGCCCAGCTTTATGCTCGGAGATGCAGAGATGACAGTGGTAGATGCAGCGGAGACTGGAAATACAGAGTGCAGCCGAGAGTTTCTGCTGCTTTGACGTGAGGCAAGGGGAAAGTGCAGCCCAGCAGAGGCTTTGACTTGTGGAGCCTTTTTCTTTGGCAGCAGCTGCTGCAAGCAGGCAAGGAAGCTGCGAGAGTGAAGAAGGGGACGGTCTGTCTATGGGAGAAGGGAGCTGCCGAGGCGCAGTGTGTTGTGCTCAGTTTCAAGGCTGCCTGGAGGAGGGGGGTACTTGAAGAACGCCTTCTTTCTGGACGCGTCCTTCTGCCTGGGCTCCAGCTGCATGCACTCTGCAGCACGGAAGGTTTAGGAACCTGCTTCTGGCCAGCTTGTGTCCACGAGTGCAAGGGCTGCGCCTTCCTTTCGGAAGCAGCCAGAGCCTTCTCAGCTGCAGCTGCTTGTGAAGCAGCTCTTGGCTGGACATTTGAAATTGGCTGCCCTCAGTGCATGAGCCCGGTGCCCAGCTGCTTGCTTCTTCGCCTTCTGTGCTCTGGGCAGAAGTGAAGCCCAGCCATGGCTTGGAGCTTTGCCGCTCTTCAGCGTGAACACTGCATGCAGCCACAGTGTGCTGTGCAGGGATTTTCATCAGCTCAACGTACAACAAGCATTTTCTTGCTGTTTCACGGAGTCCAAACAGTCCGTGTAGCTCTCGCTCAGCGAAAAGCGTTTGGAGAGAAACACTTGCTGCAGTAACTTTTCGCTGGGCAAGACTTTCACCACAGCACCCCAATTCGGGCAAGGAGCAGGAGAACGGAAGAGCATCTTTTCGTCCTGCCACGTTCTTCTGGGCGACACGCCTATCCGCCTCTTGGCTCCCTGCAAGGCTGTAAGCACGGCAGCGGTACTTGGAAGTGAGAAGGCAGGTGCAGAGAGCACCGCGATCTGCCAGCGCTGTGCAGGCTGGAAAGGAAAGAGGGCTACCACTAGGATGTGCTGCAAATACAGGTTCCCAGGCGTCGACGGTAAGCTCCGGGGAAGCTCGTTGAGCTACAAGTGTTCTCTGGGCGAGACTTAGCTGAGAAGCTTTCCGTTCAGATTCAGGCTACCACGCAGCCCGAATGTGCTGCTCCCTAGCGCTGAGAGAGAAAGTGCAGAGCCCAGGCGTGTTTGGGTAGAGGCATTTGGGTGGAGCATTTCTCTGGCGGCACCGTGCTCTCTGGGCGACAAGTAGACACCGCTTCGACTCCGGCACAATGAAGGCGCCGAGCACGGAGCTGCTATGCGCACGGCACAGGCTGCAAGAGGAAGCGTGGCTGCCTCTCGCTTGTGTGCGGATTCACGTTAGCACTTGCAAACAGAAAGTTCCACCTGCGGCTACTTGTGCTGCTACCTATTTCTCTTCCAGCTTTCCCTGGAAAGCATTGTGCCCAGCTTTATGCTCGGAGATGCAGAGATGACAGTGGTAGATGCAGCGGAGACTGGAAATACAGAGTGCAGCCGAGAGTTTCTGCTGCTTTGACGTGAGGCAAGGGGAAAGTGCAGCCCAGCAGAGGCTTTGACTTGTGGAGCCTTTTTCTTTGGCAGCAGCTGCTGCAAGCAGGCAAGGAAGCTGCGAGAGTGAAGAAGGGGACGGTCTGTCTATGGGAGAAGGGAGCTGCCGAGGCGCAGTGTGTTGTGCTCAGTTTCAAGGCTGCCTGGAGGAGGGGGGTACTTGAAGAACGCCTTCTTTCTGGACGCGTCCTTCTGCCTGGGCTCCAGCTGCATGCACTCTGCAGCACGGAAGGTTTAGGAACCTGCTTCTGGCCAGCTTGTGTCCACGAGTGCAAGGGCTGCGCCTTCCTTTCGGAAGCAGCCAGAGCCTTCTCAGCTGCAGCTGCTTGTGAAGCAGCTCTTGGCTGGACATTTGAAATTGGCTGCCCTCAGTGCATGAGCCCGGTGCCCAGCTGCTTGCTTCTTCGCCTTCTGTGCTCTGGGCAGAAGTGAAGCCCAGCCATGGCTTGGAGCTTTGCCGCTCTTCAGCGTGAACACTGCATGCAGCCACAGTGTGCTGTGCAGGGATTTTCATCAGCTCAACGTACAACAAGCATTTTCTTGCTGTTTCACGGAGTCCAAACAGTCCGTGTAGCTCTCGCTCAGCGAAAAGCGTTTGGAGAGAAACACTTGCTGCAGTAACTTTTCGCTGGGCAAGACTTTCACCACAGCACCCCAATTCGGGCAAGGAGCAGGAGAACGGAAGAGCATCTTTTCGTCCTGCCACGTTCTTCTGGGCGACACGCCTATCCGCCTCTTGGCTCCCTGCAAGGCTGTAAGCACGGCAGCGGTACTTGGAAGTGAGAAGGCAGGTGCAGAGAGCACCGCGATCTGCCAGCGCTGTGCAGGCTGGAAAGGAAAGAGGGCTACCACTAGGATGTGCTGCAAATACAGGTTCCCAGGCGTCGACGGTAAGCTCCGGGGAAGCTCGTTGAGCTACAAGTGTTCTCTGGGCGAGACTTAGCTGAGAAGCTTTCCGTTCAGATTCAGGCTACCACGCAGCCCGAATGTGCTGCTCCCTAGCGCTGAGAGAGAAAGTGCAGAGCCCAGGCGTGTTTGGGTAGAGGCATTTGGGTGGAGCATTTCTCTGGCGGCACCGTGCTCTCTGGGCGACAAGTAGACACCGCTTCGACTCCGGCACAATGAAGGCGCCGAGCACGGAGCTGCTATGCGCACGGCACAGGCTGCAAGAGGAAGCGTGGCTGCCTCTCGCTTGTGTGCGGATTCACGTTAGCACTTGCAAACAGAAAGTTCCACCTGCGGCTACTTGTGCTGCTACCTATTTCTCTTCCAGCTTTCCCTGGAAAGCATTGTGCCCAGCTTTATGCTCGGAGATGCAGAGATGACAGTGGTAGATGCAGCGGAGACTGGAAATACAGAGTGCAGCCGAGAGTTTCTGCTGCTTTGACGTGAGGCAAGCAAACTGTCCGTGTAGCTCTCGCTCAGCGAAAAGCGTTTGGCGAGAAACACTTGCTGCAGTAGCTTTTCGCTGGGCAAGACTTTCACCACAGCACCCCAATTCGGGCAAGGAGCAGGAGAACGGAAGAGCATCTTTTCGTCCTGCCACGTTCTTCTGGGCGACACGCCTATCCGCCTCTTGGCTCCTTGCAAGGCTGTAAGCACGGCAGCGGTACTTGGAAGTGAGAAGGCAGGTGCAGAGAGCACCGCGATCTGCCAGCGCTGTGCAGGCTGGAAAGGAAAGAGGGCTACCACTAGGATGTGCTGCAAATACAGGTTCCCAGGCGTCGACGGTAAGCTCCGGGGAAGCTCGTTGAGCTACAAGTGTTCTCTGGGCGAGACTTAGCTGAGAAGCTTTCCGTTCAGATTCAGGCTACCACGCAGCCCGAATGTGCTGCTCCCTAGCGCTGAGAGAGAAAGTGCAGAGCCCAGGCGTGTTTGGGTAGAGGCATTTGGGTGGAGCATTTCTCTGGCGGCACCGTGCTCTCTGGGCGACAAGTAGACACCGCTTCGACTCCGGCACAATGAAGGCGCCGAGCACGGAGCTGCTATGCGCACGGCACAGGCTGCAAGAGGAAGCGTGGCTGCCTCTCGCTTGTGTGCGGATTCACGTTAGCACTTGCAAACAGAAAGTTCCACCTGCGGCTACTTGTGCTGCTACCTATTTCTCTTCCAGCTTTCCCTGGAAAGCATTGTGCCCAGCTTTATGCTCGGAGATGCAGAGATGACAGTGGTAGATGCAGCGGAGACTGGAAATACAGAGTGCAGCCGAGAGTTTCTGCAGCTTTGACGTGAGGCAAGCAAACTGTCCGTGTAGCTCTCGCTCAGCGAAAAGCGTTTGGCGAGAAACACTTGCTGCAGTAGCTTTTCGCTGGGCAAGACTTTCACCACAGCACCCCAATTCGGGCAAGGAGCAGGAGAACGGAAGAGCATCTTTTCGTCCTGCCACGTTCTTCTGGGCGACACGCCTATCCGCCTCTTGGCTCCTTGCAAGGCTGTAAGCACGGCAGCGGTACTTGGAAGTGAGAAGGCAGGTGCAGAGAGCACCGCGATCTGCCAGCGCTGTGCAGGCTGGAAAGGAAAGAGGGCTACCACTAGGATGTGCTGCAAATACAGGTTCCCAGGCGTCGACGGTAAGCTCCGGGGAAGCTCGTTGAGCTACAAGTGTTCTCTGGGCGAGACTTAGCTGAGAAGCTTTCCGTTCAGATTCAGGCTACCACGCAGCCCGAATGTGCTGCTCCCTAGCGCTGAGAGAGAAAGTGCAGAGCCCAGGCGTGTTTGGGTAGAGGCATTTGGGTGGAGCATTTCTCTGGCGGCACCGTGCTCTCTGGGCGACAAGTAGACACCGCTTCGACTCCGGCACAATGAAGGCGCAGAGCACGGAGCTGCTATGCGCACGGCACAGGCTGCAAGAGGAAGCGTGGCTGCCTCTCGCTTGTGTGCGGATTCACGTTAGCACTTGCAAACAGAAAGTTCCACCTGCGGCTACTTGTGCTGCTACCTAGTTCTCTTCCAGCTTTCCCTGGAAAGCATTGTGCCCAGCTTTATGCTCGGAGATGCAGAGATGACAGTGGTAGATGCAGCGGAGACTGGAAATACAGAGTGCAGCCGAGAGTTTCTGCTGCTTTGACGTGAGGCAAGGGGAAAGTGCAGCCCAGCAGAGGCTTTGACTTGTGGAGCCTTTTTCTTTGGCAGCAGCTGCTGCAAGCAGGCAAGGAAGCTGCGAGAGTGAAGAAGGGGACGGTCTGTCTATGGGAGAAGGGAGCTGCCGAGGCGCAGTGTGTTGTGCTCAGTTTCAAGGCTGCCTGGAGGAGGGGGGTACTTGAAGAACGCCTTCTTTCTGGACGCGTCCTTCTGCCTGGGCTCCAGCTGCATGCACTCTGCAGCACGGAAGGTTTAGGAACCTGCTTCTGGCCAGCTTGTGTCCACGAGTGCAAGGGCTGCGCCTTCCTTTCGGAAGCAGCCAGAGCCTTCTCAGCTGCAGCTGCGTGTGAAGCAGCTCTTGGCTGGACATTTGAAATTGGCTGCCCTCAGTGCATGAGCCCGGTGCCCAGCTGCTTGCTTCTTCGCCTTCTGTGCTCTGGGCAGAAGTGAAGCCCAGCCATGGCTTGGAGCTTTGCCGCTCTTCAGCGTGAACACTGCATGCAGCCACAGTGTGCTGTGCAGGGATTTTCATCAGCTCAACGTACAACAAGCATTTTCTTGCTGTTTCACGGAGTCCAAACAGTCCGTGTAGCTCTCGCTCAGCGAAAAGCGTTTGGAGAGAAACACTTGCTGCAGTAACTTTTCGCTGGGCAAGACTTTCACCACAGCACCCCAATTCGGGCAAGGAGCAGGAGAACGGAAGAGCATCTTTTCGTCCTGCCACGTTCTTCTGGGCGACACGCCTATCCGCCTCTTGGCTCCCTGCAAGGCTGTAAGCACGGCAGCGGTACTTGGAAGTGAGAAGGCAGGTGCAGAGAGCACCGCGATCTGCCAGCGCTGTGCAGGCTGGAAAGGAAAGAGGGCTACCACTAGGATGTGCTGCAAATACAGGTTCCCAGGCGTCGACGGTAAGCTCCGGGGAAGCTCGTTGAGCTACAAGTGTTCTCTGGGCGAGACTTAGCTGAGAAGCTTTCCGTTCAGATTCAGGCTACCACGCAGCCCGAATGTGCTGCTCCCTAGCGCTGAGAGAGAAAGTGCAGAGCCCAGGCGTGTTTGGGTAGAGGCATTTGGGTGGAGCATTTCTCTGGCGGCACCGTGCTCTCTGGGCGACAAGTAGACACCGCTTCGACTCCGGCACAATGAAGGCGCCGAGCACGGAGCTGCTATGCGCACGGCACAGGCTGCAAGAGGAAGCGTGGCTGCCTCTCGCTTGTGTGCGGATTCACGTTAGCACTTGCAAACAGAAAGTTCCACCTGCGGCTACTTGTGCTGCTACCTATTTCTCTTCCAGCTTTCCCTGGAAAGCATTGTGCCCAGCTTTATGCTCGGAGATGCAGAGATGACAGTGGTAGATGCAGCGGAGACTGGAAATACAGAGTGCAGCCGAGAGTTTCTGCAGCTTTGACGTGAGGCAAGCAAACTGTCCGTGTAGCTCTCGCTCAGCGAAAAGCGTTTGGCGAGAAACACTTGCTGCAGTAGCTTTTCGCTGGGCAAGACTTTCACCACAGCACCCCAATTCGGGCAAGGAGCAGGAGAACGGAAGAGCATCTTTTCGTCCTGCCACGTTCTTCTGGGCGACACGCCTATCCGCCTCTTGGCTCCTTGCAAGGCTGTAAGCACGGCAGCGGTACTTGGAAGTGAGAAGGCAGGTGCAGAGAGCACCGCGATCTGCCAGCGCTGTGCAGGCTGGAAAGGAAAGAGGGCTACCACTAGGATGTGCTGCAAATACAGGTTCCCAGGCGTCGACGGTAAGCTCCGGGGAAGCTCGTTGAGCTACAAGTGTTCTCTGGGCGAGACTTAGCTGAGAAGCTTTCCGTTCAGATTCAGGCTACCACGCAGCCCGAATGTGCTGCTCCCTAGCGCTGAGAGAGAAAGTGCAGAGCCCAGGCGTGTTTGGGTAGAGGCATTTGGGTGGAGCATTTCTCTGGCGGCACCGTGCTCTCTGGGCGACAAGTAGACACCGCTTCGACTCCGGCACAATGAAGGCGCAGAGCACGGAGCTGCTATGCGCACGGCACAGGCTGCAAGAGGAAGCGTGGCTGCCTCTCGCTTGTGTGCGGATTCACGTTAGCACTTGCAAACAGAAAGTTCCACCTGCGGCTACTTGTGCTGCTACCTAGTTCTCTTCCAGCTTTCCCTGGAAAGCATTGTGCCCAGCTTTATGCTCGGAGATGCAGAGATGACAGTGGTAGATGCAGCGGAGACTGGAAATACAGAGTGCAGCCGAGAGTTTCTGCTGCTTTGACGTGAGGCAAGGGGAAAGTGCAGCCCAGCAGAGGCTTTGACTTGTGGAGCCTTTTTCTTTGGCAGCAGCTGCTGCAAGCAGGCAAGGAAGCTGCGAGAGTGAAGAAGGGGACGGTCTGTCTATGGGAGAAGGGAGCTGCCGAGGCGCAGTGTGTTGTGCTCAGTTTCAAGGCTGCCTGGAGGAGGGGGGTACTTGAAGAACGCCTTCTTTCTGGACGCGTCCTTCTGCCTGGGCTCCAGCTGCATGCACTCTGCAGCACGGAAGGTTTAGGAACCTGCTTCTGGCCAGCTTGTGTCCACGAGTGCAAGGGCTGCGCCTTCCTTTCGGAAGCAGCCAGAGCCTTCTCAGCTGCAGCTGCTTGTGAAGCAGCTCTTGGCTGGACATTTGAAATTGGCTGCCCTCAGTGCATGAGCCCGGTGCCCAGCTGCTTGCTTCTTCGCCTTCTGTGCTCTGGGCAGAAGTGAAGCCCAGCCATGGCTTGGAGCTTTGCCGCTCTTCAGCGTGAACACTGCATGCAGCCACAGTGTGCTGTGCAGGGATTTTCATCAGCTCAACGTACAACAAGCATTTTCTTGCTGTTTCACGGAGTCCAAACAGTCCGTGTAGCTCTCGCTCAGCGAAAAGCGTTTGGAGAGAAACACTTGCTGCAGTAACTTTTCGCTGGGCAAGACTTTCACCACAGCACCCCAATTCGGGCAAGGAGCAGGAGAACGGAAGAGCATCTTTTCGTCCTGCCACGTTCTTCTGGGCGACACGCCTATCCGCCTCTTGGCTCCCTGCAAGGCTGTAAGCACGGCAGCGGTACTTGGAAGTGAGAAGGCAGGTGCAGAGAGCACCGCGATCTGCCAGCGCTGTGCAGGCTGGAAAGGAAAGAGGGCTACCACTAGGATGTGCTGCAAATACAGGTTCCCAGGCGTCGACGGTAAGCTCCGGGGAAGCTCGTTGAGCTACAAGTGTTCTCTGGGCGAGACTTAGCTGAGAAGCTTTCCGTTCAGATTCAGGCTACCACGCAGCCCGAATGTGCTGCTCCCTAGCGCTGAGAGAGAAAGTGCAGAGCCCAGGCGTGTTTGGGTAGAGGCATTTGGGTGGAGCATTTCTCTGGCGGCACCGTGCTCTCTGGGCGACAAGTAGACACCGCTTCGACTCCGGCACAATGAAGGCGCCGAGCACGGAGCTGCTATGCGCACGGCACAGGCTGCAAGAGGAAGCGTGGCTGCCTCTCGCTTGTGTGCGGATTCACGTTAGCACTTGCAAACAGAAAGTTCCACCTGCGGCTACTTGTGCTGCTACCTAGTTCTCTTCCAGCTTTCCCTGGAAAGCATTGTGCCCAGCTTTATGCTCGGAGATGCAGAGATGACAGTGGTAGATGCAGCGGAGACTGGAAATACAGAGTGCAGCCGAGAGTTTCTGCTGCTTTGACGTGAGGCAAGGGGAAAGTGCAGCCCAGCAGAGGCTTTGACTTGTGGAGCCTTTTTCTTTGGCAGCAGCAGCTGCAAGCAGGCAAGGAAGCTGCGAGAGTGAAGAAGGGGACGGTCTGTCTATGGGAGAAGGGAGCTGCCGAGGCGCAGTGTGTTGTGCTCAGTTTCAAGGCTGCCTGGAGGAGGGGGGGACTTGAAGAACGCCTTCTTTCTGGACGCCTCCTTCTGCCTGGGCTCCAGCTGCATGCACTCTGCAGCACGGAGGGTTTAGGAACCTGCTTCTGGCCAGCTTGTGTCCAGGAGTGCAAGGGCTGCGCCTTCCTTTCGGAAGCAGCCAGAGCCTTCTCAGCTGCAGCTGCTTGTGAAGCAGCTCTTGGCTGGACATTTGAAATTGGCTGCCCTCAGTGCATGAGCCCGGTGCCCAGCTGCTTGCTTCTTCGCCTTCTGTGCTCTGGGCAGAAGTGAAGCCCAGCCATGGCTTGGAGCTTTGCCGCTCTTCAGCGTGAACACTGCATGCAGCCACAGTGTGCTGTGCAGGGATTTTCATCAGCTCAACGTACAACAAGCATTTTCTTGCTGTTTCACGGAGTCCAAACAGTCCGTGTAGCTCTCGCTCAGCGAAAAGCGTTTGGAGAGAAACACTTGCTGCAGTAACTTTTCGCTGGGCAAGACTTTCACCACAGCACCCCAATTCGGGCAAGGAGCAGGAGAACGGAAGAGCATCTTTTCGTCCTGCCACGTTCTTCTGGGCGACACGCCTATCCGCCTCTTGGCTCCCTGCAAGGCTGTAAGCACGGCAGCGGTACTTGGAAGTGAGAAGGCAGGTGCAGAGAGCACCGCGATCTGCCAGCGCTGTGCAGGCTGTAAAGGAAAGAGGGCTACCACTAGGATGTGCTGCAAATACAGGTTCCCAGGCGTCGACGGTAAGCTCCGGGGAAGCTCGTTGAGCTACAGGTGTTCTCTGGGCGAGACTTAGCTGAGAAGCTTTCCGTTCAGATTCAGGCTACCACGCAGCCCGAATGTGCTGCTCCCTAGCGCTGAGAGAGAAAGTGCAGAGCCCAGGCGTGTTTGGGTAGAGGCATTTGGGTGGAGCATTTCTCTGGCGGCACCGTGCTCTCTGGGCGACAAGTAGACACCGCTTCGACTCCGGCACAATGAAGGCGCCGAGCACGGAGCTGCTATGCGCACGGCACAGGCTGCAAGAGGAAGCGTGGCTGCCTCTCGCTTGTGTGCGGATTCACGTTAGCACTTGCAAACAGAAAGTTCCACCTGCGGCTACTTGTGCTGCTACCTAGTTCTCTTCCAGCTTTCCCTGGAAAGCATTGTGCCCAGCTTTATGCTCGGAGATGCAGAGATGACAGTGGTAGATGCAGCGGAGACTGGAAATACAGAGTGCAGCCGAGAGTTTCTGCTGCTTTGACGTGAGGCAAGGGGAAAGTGCAGCCCAGCAGAGGCTTTGACTTGTGGAGCCTTTTTCTTTGGCAGCAGCAGCTGCAAGCAGGCAAGGAAGCTGCGAGAGTGAAGAAGGGGACGGTCTGTCTATGGGAGAAGGGAGCTGCCGAGGCGCAGTGTGTTGTGCTCAGTTTCAAGGCTGCCTGGAGGAGGGGGGGACTTGAAGAACGCCTTCTTTCTGGACGCCTCCTTCTGCCTGGGCTCCAGCTGCATGCACTCTGCAGCACGGAGGGTTTAGGAACCTGCTTCTGGCCAGCTTGTGTCCAGGAGTGCAAGGGCTGCGCCTTCCTTTCGGAAGCAGCCAGAGCCTTCTCAGCTGCAGCTGCTTGTGAAGCAGCTCTTGGCTGGACATTTGAAATTGGCTGCCCTCAGTGCATGAGCCCGGTGCCCAGCTGCTTGCTTCTTCGCCTTCTGTGCTCTGGGCAGAAGTGAAGCCCAGCCATGGCTTGGAGCTTTGCCGCTCTTCAGCGTGAACACTGCATGCAGCCACAGTGTGCTGTGCAGGGATTTTCATCAGCTCAACGTACAACAAGCATTTTCTTGCTGTTTCACGGAGTCCAAACAGTCCGTGTAGCTCTCGCTCAGCGAAAAGCGTTTGGAGAGAAACACTTGCTGCAGTAACTTTTCGCTGGGCAAGACTTTCACCACAGCACCCCAATTCGGGCAAGGAGCAGGAGAACGGAAGAGCATCTTTTCGTCCTGCCACGTTCTTCTGGGCGACACGCCTATCCGCCTCTTGGCTCCCTGCAAGGCTGTAAGCACGGCAGCGGTACTTGGAAGTGAGAAGGCAGGTGCAGAGAGCACCGCGATCTGCCAGCGCTGTGCAGGCTGTAAAGGAAAGAGGGCTACCACTAGGATGTGCTGCAAATACAGGTTCCCAGGCGTCGACGGTAAGCTCCGGGGAAGCTCGTTGAGCTACAGGTGTTCTCTGGGCGAGACTTAGCTGAGAAGCTTTCCGTTCAGATTCAGGCTACCACGCAGCCCGAATGTGCTGCTCCCTAGCGCTGAGAGAGAAAGTGCAGAGCCCAGGCGTGTTTGGGTAGAGGCATTTGGGTGGAGCATTTCTCTGGCGGCACCGTGCTCTCTGGGCGACAAGTAGACACCGCTTCGACTCCGGCACAATGAAGGCGCCGAGCACGGAGCTGCTATGCGCACGGCACAGGCTGCAAGAGGAAGCGTGGCTGCCTCTCGCTTGTGTGCGGATTCACGTTAGCACTTGCAAACAGAAAGTTCCACCTGCGGCTACTTGTGCTGCTACCTAGTTCTCTTCCAGCTTTCCCTGGAAAGCATTGTGCCCAGCTTTATGCTCGGAGATGCAGAGATGACAGTGGTAGATGCAGCGGAGACTGGAAATACAGAGTGCAGCCGAGAGTTTCTGCTGCTTTGACGTGAGGCAAGGGGAAAGTGCAGCCCAGCAGAGGCTTTGACTTGTGGAGCCTTTTTCTTTGGCAGCAGCTGCTGCAAGCAGGCAAGGAAGCTGCGAGAGTGAAGAAGGGGACGGTCTGTCTATGGGAGAAGGGAGCTGCCGAGGCGCAGTGTGTTGTGCTCAGTTTCAAGGCTGCCTGGAGGAGGGGGGTACTTGAAGAACGCCTTCTTTCTGGACGCGTCCTTCTGCCTGGGCTCCAGCTGCATGCACTCTGCAGCACGGAAGGTTTAGGAACCTGCTTCTGGCCAGCTTGTGTCCACGAGTGCAAGGGCTGCGCCTTCCTTTCGGAAGCAGCCAGAGCCTTCTCAGCTGCAGCTGCTTGTGAAGCAGCTCTTGGCTGGACATTTGAAATTGGCTGCCCTCAGTGCATGAGCCCGGTGCCCAGCTGCTTGCTTCTTCGCCTTCTGTGCTCTGGGCAGAAGTGAAGCCCAGCCATGGCTTGGAGCTTTGCCGCTCTTCAGCGTGAACACTGCATGCAGCCACAGTGTGCTGTGCAGGGATTTTCATCAGCTCAACGTACAACAAGCATTTTCTTGCTGTTTCACGGAGTCCAAACAGTCCGTGTAGCTCTCGCTCAGCGAAAAGCGTTTGGAGAGAAACACTTGCTGCAGTAACTTTTCGCTGGGCAAGACTTTCACCACAGCACCCCAATTCGGGCAAGGAGCAGGAGAACGGAAGAGCATCTTTTCGTCCTGCCACGTTCTTCTGGGCGACACGCCTATCCGCCTCTTGGCTCCCTGCAAGGCTGTAAGCACGGCAGCGGTACTTGGAAGTGAGAAGGCAGGTGCAGAGAGCACCGCGATCTGCCAGCGCTGTGCAGGCTGGAAAGGAAAGAGGGCTACCACTAGGATGTGCTGCAAATACAGGTTCCCAGGCGTCGACGGTAAGCTCCGGGGAAGCTCGTTGAGCTACAAGTGTTCTCTGGGCGAGACTTAGCTGAGAAGCTTTCCGTTCAGATTCAGGCTACCACGCAGCCCGAATGTGCTGCTCCCTAGCGCTGAGAGAGAAAGTGCAGAGCCCAGGCGTGTTTGGGTAGAGGCATTTGGGTGGAGCATTTCTCTGGCGGCACCGTGCTCTCTGGGCGACAAGTAGACACCGCTTCGACTCCGGCACAATGAAGGCGCCGAGCACGGAGCTGCTATGCGCACGGCACAGGCTGCAAGAGGAAGCGTGGCTGCCTCTCGCTTGTGTGCGGATTCACGTTAGCACTTGCAAACAGAAAGTTCCACCTGCGGCTACTTGTGCTGCTACCTATTTCTCTTCCAGCTTTCCCTGGAAAGCATTGTGCCCAGCTTTATGCTCGGAGATGCAGAGATGACAGTGGTAGATGCAGCGGAGACTGGAAATACAGAGTGCAGCCGAGAGTTTCTGCAGCTTTGACGTGAGGCAAGCAAACTGTCCGTGTAGCTCTCGCTCAGCGAAAAGCGTTTGGCGAGAAACACTTGCTGCAGTAGCTTTTCGCTGGGCAAGACTTTCACCACAGCACCCCAATTCGGGCAAGGAGCAGGAGAACGGAAGAGCATCTTTTCGTCCTGCCACGTTCTTCTGGGCGACACGCCTATCCGCCTCTTGGCTCCTTGCAAGGCTGTAAGCACGGCAGCGGTACTTGGAAGTGAGAAGGCAGGTGCAGAGAGCACCGCGATCTGCCAGCGCTGTGCAGGCTGGAAAGGAAAGAGGGCTACCACTAGGATGTGCTGCAAATACAGGTTCCCAGGCGTCGACGGTAAGCTCCGGGGAAGCTCGTTGAGCTACAAGTGTTCTCTGGGCGAGACTTAGCTGAGAAGCTTTCCGTTCAGATTCAGGCTACCACGCAGCCCGAATGTGCTGCTCCCTAGCGCTGAGAGAGAAAGTGCAGAGCCCAGGCGTGTTTGGGTAGAGGCATTTGGGTGGAGCATTTCTCTGGCGGCACCGTGCTCTCTGGGCGACAAGTAGACACCGCTTCGACTCCGGCACAATGAAGGCGCCGAGCACGGAGCTGCTATGCGCACGGCACAGGCTGCAAGAGGAAGCGTGGCTGCCTCTCGCTTGTGTGCGGATTCACGTTAGCACTTGCAAACAGAAAGTTCCACCTGCGGCTACTTGTGCTGCTACCTATTTCTCTTCCAGCTTTCCCTGGAAAGCATTGTGCCCAGCTTTATGCTCGGAGATGCAGAGATGACAGTGGTAGATGCAGCGGAGACTGGAAATACAGAGTGCAGCCGAGAGTTTCTGCAGCTTTGACGTGAGGCAAGCAAACTGTCCGTGTAGCTCTCGCTCAGCGAAAAGCGTTTGGCGAGAAACACTTGCTGCAGTAGCTTTTCGCTGGGCAAGACTTTCACCACAGCACCCCAATTCGGGCAAGGAGCAGGAGAACGGAAGAGCATCTTTTCGTCCTGCCACGTTCTTCTGGGCGACACGCCTATCCGCCTCTTGGCTCCTTGCAAGGCTGTAAGCACGGCAGCGGTACTTGGAAGTGAGAAGGCAGGTGCAGAGAGCACCGCGATCTGCCAGCGCTGTGCAGGCTGGAAAGGAAAGAGGGCTACCACTAGGATGTGCTGCAAATACAGGTTCCCAGGCGTCGACGGTAAGCTCCGGGGAAGCTCGTTGAGCTACAAGTGTTCTCTGGGCGAGACTTAGCTGAGAAGCTTTCCGTTCAGATTCAGGCTACCACGCAGCCCGAATGTGCTGCTCCCTAGCGCTGAGAGAGAAAGTGCAGAGCCCAGGCGTGTTTGGGTAGAGGCATTTGGGTGGAGCATTTCTCTGGCGGCACCGTGCTCTCTGGGCGACAAGTAGACACCGCTTCGACTCCGGCACAATGAAGGCGCAGAGCACGGAGCTGCTATGCGCACGGCACAGGCTGCAAGAGGAAGCGTGGCTGCCTCTCGCTTGTGTGCGGATTCACGTTAGCACTTGCAAACAGAAAGTTCCACCTGCGGCTACTTGTGCTGCTACCTAGTTCTCTTCCAGCTTTCCCTGGAAAGCATTGTGCCCAGCTTTATGCTCGGAGATGCAGAGATGACAGTGGTAGATGCAGCGGAGACTGGAAATACAGAGTGCAGCCGAGAGTTTCTGCTGCTTTGACGTGAGGCAAGGGGAAAGTGCAGCCCAGCAGAGGCTTTGACTTGTGGAGCCTTTTTCTTTGGCAGCAGCTGCTGCAAGCAGGCAAGGAAGCTGCGAGAGTGAAGAAGGGGACGGTCTGTCTATGGGAGAAGGGAGCTGCCGAGGCGCAGTGTGTTGTGCTCAGTTTCAAGGCTGCCTGGAGGAGGGGGGTACTTGAAGAACGCCTTCTTTCTGGACGCGTCCTTCTGCCTGGGCTCCAGCTGCATGCACTCTGCAGCACGGAAGGTTTAGGAACCTGCTTCTGGCCAGCTTGTGTCCACGAGTGCAAGGGCTGCGCCTTCCTTTCGGAAGCAGCCAGAGCCTTCTCAGCTGCAGCTGCGTGTGAAGCAGCTCTTGGCTGGACATTTGAAATTGGCTGCCCTCAGTGCATGAGCCCGGTGCCCAGCTGCTTGCTTCTTCGCCTTCTGTGCTCTGGGCAGAAGTGAAGCCCAGCCATGGCTTGGAGCTTTGCCGCTCTTCAGCGTGAACACTGCATGCAGCCACAGTGTGCTGTGCAGGGATTTTCATCAGCTCAACGTACAACAAGCATTTTCTTGCTGTTTCACGGAGTCCAAACAGTCCGTGTAGCTCTCGCTCAGCGAAAAGCGTTTGGAGAGAAACACTTGCTGCAGTAACTTTTCGCTGGGCAAGACTTTCACCACAGCACCCCAATTCGGGCAAGGAGCAGGAGAACGGAAGAGCATCTTTTCGTCCTGCCACGTTCTTCTGGGCGACACGCCTATCCGCCTCTTGGCTCCCTGCAAGGCTGTAAGCACGGCAGCGGTACTTGGAAGTGAGAAGGCAGGTGCAGAGAGCACCGCGATCTGCCAGCGCTGTGCAGGCTGGAAAGGAAAGAGGGCTACCACTAGGATGTGCTGCAAATACAGGTTCCCAGGCGTCGACGGTAAGCTCCGGGGAAGCTCGTTGAGCTACAAGTGTTCTCTGGGCGAGACTTAGCTGAGAAGCTTTCCGTTCAGATTCAGGCTACCACGCAGCCCGAATGTGCTGCTCCCTAGCGCTGAGAGAGAAAGTGCAGAGCCCAGGCGTGTTTGGGTAGAGGCATTTGGGTGGAGCATTTCTCTGGCGGCACCGTGCTCTCTGGGCGACAAGTAGACACCGCTTCGACTCCGGCACAATGAAGGCGCCGAGCACGGAGCTGCTATGCGCACGGCACAGGCTGCAAGAGGAAGCGTGGCTGCCTCTCGCTTGTGTGCGGATTCACGTTAGCACTTGCAAACAGAAAGTTCCACCTGCGGCTACTTGTGCTGCTACCTATTTCTCTTCCAGCTTTCCCTGGAAAGCATTGTGCCCAGCTTTATGCTCGGAGATGCAGAGATGACAGTGGTAGATGCAGCGGAGACTGGAAATACAGAGTGCAGCCGAGAGTTTCTGCAGCTTTGACGTGAGGCAAGCAAACTGTCCGTGTAGCTCTCGCTCAGCGAAAAGCGTTTGGCGAGAAACACTTGCTGCAGTAGCTTTTCGCTGGGCAAGACTTTCACCACAGCACCCCAATTCGGGCAAGGAGCAGGAGAACGGAAGAGCATCTTTTCGTCCTGCCACGTTCTTCTGGGCGACACGCCTATCCGCCTCTTGGCTCCTTGCAAGGCTGTAAGCACGGCAGCGGTACTTGGAAGTGAGAAGGCAGGTGCAGAGAGCACCGCGATCTGCCAGCGCTGTGCAGGCTGGAAAGGAAAGAGGGCTACCACTAGGATGTGCTGCAAATACAGGTTCCCAGGCGTCGACGGTAAGCTCCGGGGAAGCTCGTTGAGCTACAAGTGTTCTCTGGGCGAGACTTAGCTGAGAAGCTTTCCGTTCAGATTCAGGCTACCACGCAGCCCGAATGTGCTGCTCCCTAGCGCTGAGAGAGAAAGTGCAGAGCCCAGGCGTGTTTGGGTAGAGGCATTTGGGTGGAGCATTTCTCTGGCGGCACCGTGCTCTCTGGGCGACAAGTAGACACCGCTTCGACTCCGGCACAATGAAGGCGCAGAGCACGGAGCTGCTATGCGCACGGCACAGGCTGCAAGAGGAAGCGTGGCTGCCTCTCGCTTGTGTGCGGATTCACGTTAGCACTTGCAAACAGAAAGTTCCACCTGCGGCTACTTGTGCTGCTACCTAGTTCTCTTCCAGCTTTCCCTGGAAAGCATTGTGCCCAGCTTTATGCTCGGAGATGCAGAGATGACAGTGGTAGATGCAGCGGAGACTGGAAATACAGAGTGCAGCCGAGAGTTTCTGCTGCTTTGACGTGAGGCAAGGGGAAAGTGCAGCCCAGCAGAGGCTTTGACTTGTGGAGCCTTTTTCTTTGGCAGCAGCTGCTGCAAGCAGGCAAGGAAGCTGCGAGAGTGAAGAAGGGGACGGTCTGTCTATGGGAGAAGGGAGCTGCCGAGGCGCAGTGTGTTGTGCTCAGTTTCAAGGCTGCCTGGAGGAGGGGGGTACTTGAAGAACGCCTTCTTTCTGGACGCGTCCTTCTGCCTGGGCTCCAGCTGCATGCACTCTGCAGCACGGAAGGTTTAGGAACCTGCTTCTGGCCAGCTTGTGTCCACGAGTGCAAGGGCTGCGCCTTCCTTTCGGAAGCAGCCAGAGCCTTCTCAGCTGCAGCTGCTTGTGAAGCAGCTCTTGGCTGGACATTTGAAATTGGCTGCCCTCAGTGCATGAGCCCGGTGCCCAGCTGCTTGCTTCTTCGCCTTCTGTGCTCTGGGCAGAAGTGAAGCCCAGCCATGGCTTGGAGCTTTGCCGCTCTTCAGCGTGAACACTGCATGCAGCCACAGTGTGCTGTGCAGGGATTTTCATCAGCTCAACGTACAACAAGCATTTTCTTGCTGTTTCACGGAGTCCAAACAGTCCGTGTAGCTCTCGCTCAGCGAAAAGCGTTTGGAGAGAAACACTTGCTGCAGTAACTTTTCGCTGGGCAAGACTTTCACCACAGCACCCCAATTCGGGCAAGGAGCAGGAGAACGGAAGAGCATCTTTTCGTCCTGCCACGTTCTTCTGGGCGACACGCCTATCCGCCTCTTGGCTCCCTGCAAGGCTGTAAGCACGGCAGCGGTACTTGGAAGTGAGAAGGCAGGTGCAGAGAGCACCGCGATCTGCCAGCGCTGTGCAGGCTGGAAAGGAAAGAGGGCTACCACTAGGATGTGCTGCAAATACAGGTTCCCAGGCGTCGACGGTAAGCTCCGGGGAAGCTCGTTGAGCTACAAGTGTTCTCTGGGCGAGACTTAGCTGAGAAGCTTTCCGTTCAGATTCAGGCTACCACGCAGCCCGAATGTGCTGCTCCCTAGCGCTGAGAGAGAAAGTGCAGAGCCCAGGCGTGTTTGGGTAGAGGCATTTGGGTGGAGCATTTCTCTGGCGGCACCGTGCTCTCTGGGCGACAAGTAGACACCGCTTCGACTCCGGCACAATGAAGGCGCCGAGCACGGAGCTGCTATGCGCACGGCACAGGCTGCAAGAGGAAGCGTGGCTGCCTCTCGCTTGTGTGCGGATTCACGTTAGCACTTGCAAACAGAAAGTTCCACCTGCGGCTACTTGTGCTGCTACCTAGTTCTCTTCCAGCTTTCCCTGGAAAGCATTGTGCCCAGCTTTATGCTCGGAGATGCAGAGATGACAGTGGTAGATGCAGCGGAGACTGGAAATACAGAGTGCAGCCGAGAGTTTCTGCTGCTTTGACGTGAGGCAAGGGGAAAGTGCAGCCCAGCAGAGGCTTTGACTTGTGGAGCCTTTTTCTTTGGCAGCAGCAGCTGCAAGCAGGCAAGGAAGCTGCGAGAGTGAAGAAGGGGACGGTCTGTCTATGGGAGAAGGGAGCTGCCGAGGCGCAGTGTGTTGTGCTCAGTTTCAAGGCTGCCTGGAGGAGGGGGGGACTTGAAGAACGCCTTCTTTCTGGACGCCTCCTTCTGCCTGGGCTCCAGCTGCATGCACTCTGCAGCACGGAGGGTTTAGGAACCTGCTTCTGGCCAGCTTGTGTCCAGGAGTGCAAGGGCTGCGCCTTCCTTTCGGAAGCAGCCAGAGCCTTCTCAGCTGCAGCTGCTTGTGAAGCAGCTCTTGGCTGGACATTTGAAATTGGCTGCCCTCAGTGCATGAGCCCGGTGCCCAGCTGCTTGCTTCTTCGCCTTCTGTGCTCTGGGCAGAAGTGAAGCCCAGCCATGGCTTGGAGCTTTGCCGCTCTTCAGCGTGAACACTGCATGCAGCCACAGTGTGCTGTGCAGGGATTTTCATCAGCTCAACGTACAACAAGCATTTTCTTGCTGTTTCACGGAGTCCAAACAGTCCGTGTAGCTCTCGCTCAGCGAAAAGCGTTTGGAGAGAAACACTTGCTGCAGTAACTTTTCGCTGGGCAAGACTTTCACCACAGCACCCCAATTCGGGCAAGGAGCAGGAGAACGGAAGAGCATCTTTTCGTCCTGCCACGTTCTTCTGGGCGACACGCCTATCCGCCTCTTGGCTCCCTGCAAGGCTGTAAGCACGGCAGCGGTACTTGGAAGTGAGAAGGCAGGTGCAGAGAGCACCGCGATCTGCCAGCGCTGTGCAGGCTGTAAAGGAAAGAGGGCTACCACTAGGATGTGCTGCAAATACAGGTTCCCAGGCGTCGACGGTAAGCTCCGGGGAAGCTCGTTGAGCTACAGGTGTTCTCTGGGCGAGACTTAGCTGAGAAGCTTTCCGTTCAGATTCAGGCTACCACGCAGCCCGAATGTGCTGCTCCCTAGCGCTGAGAGAGAAAGTGCAGAGCCCAGGCGTGTTTGGGTAGAGGCATTTGGGTGGAGCATTTCTCTGGCGGCACCGTGCTCTCTGGGCGACAAGTAGACACCGCTTCGACTCCGGCACAATGAAGGCGCCGAGCACGGAGCTGCTATGCGCACGGCACAGGCTGCAAGAGGAAGCGTGGCTGCCTCTCGCTTGTGTGCGGATTCACGTTAGCACTTGCAAACAGAAAGTTCCACCTGCGGCTACTTGTGCTGCTACCTAGTTCTCTTCCAGCTTTCCCTGGAAAGCATTGTGCCCAGCTTTATGCTCGGAGATGCAGAGATGACAGTGGTAGATGCAGCGGAGACTGGAAATACAGAGTGCAGCCGAGAGTTTCTGCTGCTTTGACGTGAGGCAAGGGGAAAGTGCAGCCCAGCAGAGGCTTTGACTTGTGGAGCCTTTTTCTTTGGCAGCAGCAGCTGCAAGCAGGCAAGGAAGCTGCGAGAGTGAAGAAGGGGACGGTCTGTCTATGGGAGAAGGGAGCTGCCGAGGCGCAGTGTGTTGTGCTCAGTTTCAAGGCTGCCTGGAGGAGGGGGGGACTTGAAGAACGCCTTCTTTCTGGACGCCTCCTTCTGCCTGGGCTCCAGCTGCATGCACTCTGCAGCACGGAGGGTTTAGGAACCTGCTTCTGGCCAGCTTGTGTCCAGGAGTGCAAGGGCTGCGCCTTCCTTTCGGAAGCAGCCAGAGCCTTCTCAGCTGCAGCTGCTTGTGAAGCAGCTCTTGGCTGGACATTTGAAATTGGCTGCCCTCAGTGCATGAGCCCGGTGCCCAGCTGCTTGCTTCTTCGCCTTCTGTGCTCTGGGCAGAAGTGAAGCCCAGCCATGGCTTGGAGCTTTGCCGCTCTTCAGCGTGAACACTGCATGCAGCCACAGTGTGCTGTGCAGGGATTTTCATCAGCTCAACGTACAACAAGCATTTTCTTGCTGTTTCACGGAGTCCAAACAGTCCGTGTAGCTCTCGCTCAGCGAAAAGCGTTTGGAGAGAAACACTTGCTGCAGTAACTTTTCGCTGGGCAAGACTTTCACCACAGCACCCCAATTCGGGCAAGGAGCAGGAGAACGGAAGAGCATCTTTTCGTCCTGCCACGTTCTTCTGGGCGACACGCCTATCCGCCTCTTGGCTCCCTGCAAGGCTGTAAGCACGGCAGCGGTACTTGGAAGTGAGAAGGCAGGTGCAGAGAGCACCGCGATCTGCCAGCGCTGTGCAGGCTGTAAAGGAAAGAGGGCTACCACTAGGATGTGCTGCAAATACAGGTTCCCAGGCGTCGACGGTAAGCTCCGGGGAAGCTCGTTGAGCTACAGGTGTTCTCTGGGCGAGACTTAGCTGAGAAGCTTTCCGTTCAGATTCAGGCTACCACGCAGCCCGAATGTGCTGCTCCCTAGCGCTGAGAGAGAAAGTGCAGAGCCCAGGCGTGTTTGGGTAGAGGCATTTGGGTGGAGCATTTCTCTGGCGGCACCGTGCTCTCTGGGCGACAAGTAGACACCGCTTCGACTCCGGCACAATGAAGGCGCCGAGCACGGAGCTGCTATGCGCACGGCACAGGCTGCAAGAGGAAGCGTGGCTGCCTCTCGCTTGTGTGCGGATTCACGTTAGCACTTGCAAACAGAAAGTTCCACCTGCGGCTACTTGTGCTGCTACCTAGTTCTCTTCCAGCTTTCCCTGGAAAGCATTGTGCCCAGCTTTATGCTCGGAGATGCAGAGATGACAGTGGTAGATGCAGCGGAGACTGGAAATACAGAGTGCAGCCGAGAGTTTCTGCTGCTTTGACGTGAGGCAAGGGGAAAGTGCAGCCCAGCAGAGGCTTTGACTTGTGGAGCCTTTTTCTTTGGCAGCAGCTGCTGCAAGCAGGCAAGGAAGCTGCGAGAGTGAAGAAGGGGACGGTCTGTCTATGGGAGAAGGGAGCTGCCGAGGCGCAGTGTGTTGTGCTCAGTTTCAAGGCTGCCTGGAGGAGGGGGGTACTTGAAGAACGCCTTCTTTCTGGACGCGTCCTTCTGCCTGGGCTCCAGCTGCATGCACTCTGCAGCACGGAAGGTTTAGGAACCTGCTTCTGGCCAGCTTGTGTCCACGAGTGCAAGGGCTGCGCCTTCCTTTCGGAAGCAGCCAGAGCCTTCTCAGCTGCAGCTGCTTGTGAAGCAGCTCTTGGCTGGACATTTGAAATTGGCTGCCCTCAGTGCATGAGCCCGGTGCCCAGCTGCTTGCTTCTTCGCCTTCTGTGCTCTGGGCAGAAGTGAAGCCCAGCCATGGCTTGGAGCTTTGCCGCTCTTCAGCGTGAACACTGCATGCAGCCACAGTGTGCTGTGCAGGGATTTTCATCAGCTCAACGTACAACAAGCATTTTCTTGCTGTTTCACGGAGTCCAAACAGTCCGTGTAGCTCTCGCTCAGCGAAAAGCGTTTGGAGAGAAACACTTGCTGCAGTAACTTTTCGCTGGGCAAGACTTTCACCACAGCACCCCAATTCGGGCAAGGAGCAGGAGAACGGAAGAGCATCTTTTCGTCCTGCCACGTTCTTCTGGGCGACACGCCTATCCGCCTCTTGGCTCCCTGCAAGGCTGTAAGCACGGCAGCGGTACTTGGAAGTGAGAAGGCAGGTGCAGAGAGCACCGCGATCTGCCAGCGCTGTGCAGGCTGGAAAGGAAAGAGGGCTACCACTAGGATGTGCTGCAAATACAGGTTCCCAGGCGTCGACGGTAAGCTCCGGGGAAGCTCGTTGAGCTACAAGTGTTCTCTGGGCGAGACTTAGCTGAGAAGCTTTCCGTTCAGATTCAGGCTACCACGCAGCCCGAATGTGCTGCTCCCTAGCGCTGAGAGAGAAAGTGCAGAGCCCAGGCGTGTTTGGGTAGAGGCATTTGGGTGGAGCATTTCTCTGGCGGCACCGTGCTCTCTGGGCGACAAGTAGACACCGCTTCGACTCCGGCACAATGAAGGCGCAGAGCACGGAGCTGCTATGCGCACGGCACAGGCTGCAAGAGGAAGCGTGGCTGCCTCTCGCTTGTGTGCGGATTCACGTTAGCACTTGCAAACAGAAAGTTCCACCTGCGGCTACTTGTGCTGCTACCTATTTCTCTTCCAGCTTTCCCTGGAAAGCATTGTGCCCAGCTTTATGCTCGGAGATGCAGAGATGACAGTGGTAGATGCAGCGGAGACTGGAAATACAGAGTGCAGCCGAGAGTTTCTGCAGCTTTGACGTGAGGCAAGCAAACTGTCCGTGTAGCTCTCGCTCAGCGAAAAGCGTTTGGCGAGAAACACTTGCTGCAGTAGCTTTTCGCTGGGCAAGACTTTCAGCACAGCACCCCAATTCGGGCAAGGAGCAGGAGAACGGAAGAGCATCTTTTCGTCCTGCCATGTTCTTCTGGGCGACACGCCTATCCGCCTCTTGGCTCCTTGCAAGGCTGTAAGCACGGCAGCGGTACTTGGAAGTGAGAAGGCAGGTGCAGAGAGCACCGCGATCTGCCAGCGCTGTGCAGGCTGGAAAGGAAAGAGGGCTACCACTAGGATGTGCTGCAAATACAGGTTCCCAGGCGTCGACGGTAAGCTCCGGGGAAGCTCGTTGAGCTACAAGTGTTCTCTGGGCGAGACTTAGCTGAGAAGCTTTCCGTTCAGATTCAGGCTACCACGCAGCCCGAATGTGCTGCTCCCTAGCGCTGAGAGAGAAAGTGCAGAGCCCAGGCGTGTTTGGGTAGAGGCATTTGGGTGGAGCATTTCTCTGGCGGCACCGTGCTCTCTGGGCGACAAGTAGACACCGCTTCGACTCCGGCACAATGAAGGCGCCGAGCACGGAGCTGCTATGCGCACGGCACAGGCTGCAAGAGGAAGCGTGGCTGCCTCTCGCTTGTGTGCGGATTCACGTTAGCACTTGCAAACAGAAAGTTCCACCTGCGGCTACTTGTGCTGCTACCTAGTTCTCTTCCAGCTTTCCCTGGAAAGCATTGTGCCCAGCTTTATGCTCGGAGATGCAGAGCTGACAGTGGTAGATGCAGCGGAGACTGGAAATACAGAGTGCAGCCGAGAGTTTCTGCTGCTTTGACGTGAGGCAAGGGGAAAGTGCAGCCCAGCAGAGGCTTTGACTTGTGGAGCCTTTTTCTTTGGCAGCAGCTGCTGCAAGCAGGCAAGGAAGCTGCGAGAGTGAAGAAGGGGACGGTCTGTCTATGGGAGAAGGGAGCTGCCGAGGCGCAGTGTGTTGTGCTCAGTTTCAAGGCTGCCTGGAGGAGGGGGGTACTTGAAGAACGCCTTCTTTCTGGACGCGTCCTTCTGCCTGGGCTCCAGCTGCATGCACTCTGCAGCACGGAAGGTTTAGGAACCTGCTTCTGGCCAGCTTGTGTCCACGAGTGCAAGGGCTGCGCCTTCCTTTCGGAAGCAGCCAGAGCCTTCTCAGCTGCAGCTGCTTGTGAAGCAGCTCTTGGCTGGACATTTGAAATTGGCTGCCCTCAGTGCATGAGCCCGGTGCCCAGCTGCTTGCTTCTTCGCCTTCTGTGCTCTGGGCAGAAGTGAAGCCCAGCCATGGCTTGGAGCTTTGCCGCTCTTCAGCGTGAACACTGCATGCAGCCACAGTGTGCTGTGCAGGGATTTTCATCAGCTCAACGTACAACAAGCATTTTCTTGCTGTTTCACGGAGTCCAAACAGTCCGTGTAGCTCTCGCTCAGCGAAAAGCGTTTGGAGAGAAACACTTGCTGCAGTAACTTTTCGCTGGGCAAGACTTTCACCACAGCACCCCAATTCGGGCAAGGAGCAGGAGAACGGAAGAGCATCTTTTCGTCCTGCCACGTTCTTCTGGGCGACACGCCTATCCGCCTCTTGGCTCCCTGCAAGGCTGTAAGCACGGCAGCGGTACTTGGAAGTGAGAAGGCAGGTGCAGAGAGCACCGCGATCTGCCAGCGCTGTGCAGGCTGGAAAGGAAAGAGGGCTACCACTAGGATGTGCTGCAAATACAGGTTCCCAGGCGTCGACGGTAAGCTCCGGGGAAGCTCGTTGAGCTACAAGTGTTCTCTGGGCGAGACTTAGCTGAGAAGCTTTCCGTTCAGATTCAGGCTACCACGCAGCCCGAATGTGCTGCTCCCTAGCGCTGAGAGAGAAAGTGCAGAGCCCAGGCGTGTTTGGGTAGAGGCATTTGGGTGGAGCATTTCTCTGGCGGCACCGTGCTCTCTGGGCGACAAGTAGACACCGCTTCGACTCCGGCACAATGAAGGCGCCGAGCACGGAGCTGCTATGCGCACGGCACAGGCTGCAAGAGGAAGCGTGGCTGCCTCTCGCTTGTGTGCGGATTCACGTTAGCACTTGCAAACAGAAAGTTCCACCTGCGGCTACTTGTGCTGCTACCTAGTTCTCTTCCAGCTTTCCCTGGAAAGCATTGTGCCCAGCTTTATGCTCGGAGATGCAGAGATGACAGTGGTAGATGCAGCGGAGACTGGAAATACAGAGTGCAGCCGAGAGTTTCTGCTGCTTTGACGTGAGGCAAGGGGAAAGTGCAGCCCAGCAGAGGCTTTGACTTGTGGAGCCTTTTTCTTTGGCAGCAGCAGCTGCAAGCAGGCAAGGAAGCTGCGAGAGTGAAGAAGGGGACGGTCTGTCTATGGGAGAAGGGAGCTGCCGAGGCGCAGTGTGTTGTGCTCAGTTTCAAGGCTGCCTGGAGGAGGGGGGTACTTGAAGAACGCCTTCTTTCTGGACGCGTCCTTCTGCCTGGGCTCCAGCTGCATGCACTCTGCAGCACGGAGGGTTTAGGAACCTGCTTCTGGCCAGCTTGTGTCCACGAGTGCAAGGGCTGCGCCTTCCTTTCGGAAGCAGCCAGAGCCTTCTCAGCTGCAGCTGCTTGTGAAGCAGCTCTTGGCTGGACATTTGAAATTGGCTGCCCTCAGTGCATGAGCCCGGTGCCCAGCTGCTTGCTTCTTCGCCTTCTGTGCTCTGGGCAGAAGTGAAGCCCAGCCATGGCTTGGAGCTTTGCCGCTCTTCAGCGTGAACACTGCATGCAGCCACAGTGTGCTGTGCAGGGATTTTCATCAGCTCAACGTACAACAAGCATTTTCTTGCTGTTTCACGGAGTCCAAACAGTCCGTGTAGCTCTCGCTCAGCGAAAAGCGTTTGGAGAGAAACACTTGCTGCAGTAACTTTTCGCTGGGCAAGACTATCACCACAGCACCCCAATTCGGGCAAGGAGCAGGAGAACGGAAGAGCATCTTTTCGTCCTGCCATGTTCTTCTGGGCGACACGCCTATCCGCCTCTTGGCTCCTTGCAAGGCTGTAAGCACGGCAGCGGTACTTGGAAGTGAGAAGGCAGGTGCAGAGAGCACCGCGATCTGCCAGCGCTGTGCAGGCTGGAAAGGAAAGAGGGCTACCACTAGGATGTGCTGCAAATACAGGTTCCCAGGCGTCGACGGTAAGCTCCGGGGAAGCTCGTTGAGCTACAAGTGTTCTCTGGGCGAGACTTAGCTGAGAAGCTTTCCGTTCAGATTCAGGCTACCACGCAGCCCGAATGTGCTGCTCCCTAGCGCTGAGAGAGAAAGTGCAGAGCCCAGGCGTGTTTGGGTAGAGGCATTTGGGTGGAGCATTTCTCTGGCGGCACCGTGCTCTCTGGGCGACAAGTAGACACCGCTTCGACTCCGGCACAATGAAGGCGCAGAGCACGGAGCTGCTATGCGCACGGCACAGGCTGCAAGAGGAAGCGTGGCTGCCTCTCGCTTGTGTGCGGATTCACGTTAGCACTTGCAAACAGAAAGTTCCACCTGCGGCTACTTGTGCTGCTACCTAGTTCTCTTCCAGCTTTCCCTGGAAAGCATTGTGCCCAGCTTTATGCTCGGAGATGCAGAGCTGACAGTGGTAGATGCAGCGGAGACTGGAAATACAGAGTGCAGCCGAGAGTTTCTGCTGCTTTGACGTGAGGCAAGGGGAAAGTGCAGCCCAGCAGAGGCTTTGACTTGTGGAGCCTTTTTCTTTGGCAGCAGCTGCTGCAAGCAGGCAAGGAAGCTGCGAGAGTGAAGAAGGGGACGGTCTGTCTATGGGAGAAGGGAGCTGCCGAGGCGCAGTGTGTTGTGCTCAGTTTCAAGGCTGCCTGGAGGAGGGGGGTACTTGAAGAACGCCTTCTTTCTGGACGCGTCCTTCTGCCTGGGCTCCAGCTGCATGCACTCTGCAGCACGGAAGGTTTAGGAACCTGCTTCTGGCCAGCTTGTGTCCACGAGTGCAAGGGCTGCGCCTTCCTTTCGGAAGCAGCCAGAGCCTTCTCAGCTGCAGCTGCTTGTGAAGCAGCTCTTGGCTGGACATTTGAAATTGGCTGCCCTCAGTGCATGAGCCCGGTGCCCAGCTGCTTGCTTCTTCGCCTTCTGTGCTCTGGGCAGAAGTGAAGCCCAGCCATGGCTTGGAGCTTTGCCGCTCTTCAGCGTGAACACTGCATGCAGCCACAGTGTGCTGTGCAGGGATTTTCATCAGCTCAACGTACAACAAGCATTTTCTTGCTGTTTCACGGAGTCCAAACAGTCCGTGTAGCTCTCGCTCAGCGAAAAGCGTTTGGAGAGAAACACTTGCTGCAGTAACTTTTCGCTGGGCAAGACTTTCACCACAGCACCCCAATTCGGGCAAGGAGCAGGAGAACGGAAGAGCATCTTTTCGTCCTGCCACGTTCTTCTGGGCGACACGCCTATCCGCCTCTTGGCTCCCTGCAAGGCTGTAAGCACGGCAGCGGTACTTGGAAGTGAGAAGGCAGGTGCAGAGAGCACCGCGATCTGCCAGCGCTGTGCAGGCTGGAAAGGAAAGAGGGCTACCACTAGGATGTGCTGCAAATACAGGTTCCCAGGCGTCGACGGTAAGCTCCGGGGAAGCTCGTTGAGCTACAAGTGTTCTCTGGGCGAGACTTAGCTGAGAAGCTTTCCGTTCAGATTCAGGCTACCACGCAGCCCGAATGTGCTGCTCCCTAGCGCTGAGAGAGAAAGTGCAGAGCCCAGGCGTGTTTGGGTAGAGGCATTTGGGTGGAGCATTTCTCTGGCGGCACCGTGCTCTCTGGGCGACAAGTAGACACCGCTTCGACTCCGGCACAATGAAGGCGCCGAGCACGGAGCTGCTATGCGCACGGCACAGGCTGCAAGAGGAAGCGTGGCTGCCTCTCGCTTGTGTGCGGATTCACGTTAGCACTTGCAAACAGAAAGTTCCACCTGCGGCTACTTGTGCTGCTACCTAGTTCTCTTCCAGCTTTCCCTGGAAAGCATTGTGCCCAGCTTTATGCTCGGAGATGCAGAGATGACAGTGGTAGATGCAGCGGAGACTGGAAATACAGAGTGCAGCCGAGAGTTTCTGCTGCTTTGACGTGAGGCAAGGGGAAAGTGCAGCCCAGCAGAGGCTTTGACTTGTGGAGCCTTTTTCTTTGGCAGCAGCAGCTGCAAGCAGGCAAGGAAGCTGCGAGAGTGAAGAAGGGGACGGTCTGTCTATGGGAGAAGGGAGCTGCCGAGGCGCAGTGTGTTGTGCTCAGTTTCAAGGCTGCCTGGAGGAGGGGGGGACTTGAAGAACGCCTTCTTTCTGGACGCCTCCTTCTGCCTGGGCTCCAGCTGCATGCACTCTGCAGCACGGAGGGTTTAGGAACCTGCTTCTGGCCAGCTTGTGTCCAGGAGTGCAAGGGCTGCGCCTTCCTTTCGGAAGCAGCCAGAGCCTTCTCAGCTGCAGCTGCTTGTGAAGCAGCTCTTGGCTGGACATTTGAAATTGGCTGCCCTCAGTGCATGAGCCCGGTGCCCAGCTGCTTGCTTCTTCGCCTTCTGTGCTCTGGGCAGAAGTGAAGCCCAGCCATGGCTTGGAGCTTTGCCGCTCTTCAGCGTGAACACTGCATGCAGCCACAGTGTGCTGTGCAGGGATTTTCATCAGCTCAACGTACAACAAGCATTTTCTTGCTGTTTCACGGAGTCCAAACAGTCCGTGTAGCTCTCGCTCAGCGAAAAGCGTTTGGAGAGAAACACTTGCTGCAGTAACTTTTCGCTGGGCAAGACTTTCACCACAGCACCCCAATTCGGGCAAGGAGCAGGAGAACGGAAGAGCATCTTTTCGTCCTGCCACGTTCTTCTGGGCGACACGCCTATCCGCCTCTTGGCTCCCTGCAAGGCTGTAAGCACGGCAGCGGTACTTGGAAGTGAGAAGGCAGGTGCAGAGAGCACCGCGATCTGCCAGCGCTGTGCAGGCTGTAAAGGAAAGAGGGCTACCACTAGGATGTGCTGCAAATACAGGTTCCCAGGCGTCGACGGTAAGCTCCGGGGAAGCTCGTTGAGCTACAGGTGTTCTCTGGGCGAGACTTAGCTGAGAAGCTTTCCGTTCAGATTCAGGCTACCACGCAGCCCGAATGTGCTGCTCCCTAGCGCTGAGAGAGAAAGTGCAGAGCCCAGGCGTGTTTGGGTAGAGGCATTTGGGTGGAGCATTTCTCTGGCGGCACCGTGCTCTCTGGGCGACAAGTAGACACCGCTTCGACTCCGGCACAATGAAGGCGCCGAGCACGGAGCTGCTATGCGCACGGCACAGGCTGCAAGAGGAAGCGTGGCTGCCTCTCGCTTGTGTGCGGATTCACGTTAGCACTTGCAAACAGAAAGTTCCACCTGCGGCTACTTGTGCTGCTACCTAGTTCTCTTCCAGCTTTCCCTGGAAAGCATTGTGCCCAGCTTTATGCTCGGAGATGCAGAGATGACAGTGGTAGATGCAGCGGAGACTGGAAATACAGAGTGCAGCCGAGAGTTTCTGCTGCTTTGACGTGAGGCAAGGGGAAAGTGCAGCCCAGCAGAGGCTTTGACTTGTGGAGCCTTTTTCTTTGGCAGCAGCTGCTGCAAGCAGGCAAGGAAGCTGCGAGAGTGAAGAAGGGGACGGTCTGTCTATGGGAGAAGGGAGCTGCCGAGGCGCAGTGTGTTGTGCTCAGTTTCAAGGCTGCCTGGAGGAGGGGGGTACTTGAAGAACGCCTTCTTTCTGGACGCGTCCTTCTGCCTGGGCTCCAGCTGCATGCACTCTGCAGCACGGAAGGTTTAGGAACCTGCTTCTGGCCAGCTTGTGTCCACGAGTGCAAGGGCTGCGCCTTCCTTTCGGAAGCAGCCAGAGCCTTCTCAGCTGCAGCTGCTTGTGAAGCAGCTCTTGGCTGGACATTTGAAATTGGCTGCCCTCAGTGCATGAGCCCGGTGCCCAGCTGCTTGCTTCTTCGCCTTCTGTGCTCTGGGCAGAAGTGAAGCCCAGCCATGGCTTGGAGCTTTGCCGCTCTTCAGCGTGAACACTGCATGCAGCCACAGTGTGCTGTGCAGGGATTTTCATCAGCTCAACGTACAACAAGCATTTTCTTGCTGTTTCACGGAGTCCAAACAGTCCGTGTAGCTCTCGCTCAGCGAAAAGCGTTTGGAGAGAAACACTTGCTGCAGTAACTTTTCGCTGGGCAAGACTTTCACCACAGCACCCCAATTCGGGCAAGGAGCAGGAGAACGGAAGAGCATCTTTTCGTCCTGCCACGTTCTTCTGGGCGACACGCCTATCCGCCTCTTGGCTCCCTGCAAGGCTGTAAGCACGGCAGCGGTACTTGGAAGTGAGAAGGCAGGTGCAGAGAGCACCGCGATCTGCCAGCGCTGTGCAGGCTGGAAAGGAAAGAGGGCTACCACTAGGATGTGCTGCAAATACAGGTTCCCAGGCGTCGACGGTAAGCTCCGGGGAAGCTCGTTGAGCTACAAGTGTTCTCTGGGCGAGACTTAGCTGAGAAGCTTTCCGTTCAGATTCAGGCTACCACGCAGCCCGAATGTGCTGCTCCCTAGCGCTGAGAGAGAAAGTGCAGAGCCCAGGCGTGTTTGGGTAGAGGCATTTGGGTGGAGCATTTCTCTGGCGGCACCGTGCTCTCTGGGCGACAAGTAGACACCGCTTCGACTCCGGCACAATGAAGGCGCAGAGCACGGAGCTGCTATGCGCACGGCACAGGCTGCAAGAGGAAGCGTGGCTGCCTCTCGCTTGTGTGCGGATTCACGTTAGCACTTGCAAACAGAAAGTTCCACCTGCGGCTACTTGTGCTGCTACCTATTTCTCTTCCAGCTTTCCCTGGAAAGCATTGTGCCCAGCTTTATGCTCGGAGATGCAGAGATGACAGTGGTAGATGCAGCGGAGACTGGAAATACAGAGTGCAGCCGAGAGTTTCTGCAGCTTTGACGTGAGGCAAGCAAACTGTCCGTGTAGCTCTCGCTCAGCGAAAAGCGTTTGGCGAGAAACACTTGCTGCAGTAGCTTTTCGCTGGGCAAGACTTTCAGCACAGCACCCCAATTCGGGCAAGGAGCAGGAGAACGGAAGAGCATCTTTTCGTCCTGCCATGTTCTTCTGGGCGACACGCCTATCCGCCTCTTGGCTCCTTGCAAGGCTGTAAGCACGGCAGCGGTACTTGGAAGTGAGAAGGCAGGTGCAGAGAGCACCGCGATCTGCCAGCGCTGTGCAGGCTGGAAAGGAAAGAGGGCTACCACTAGGATGTGCTGCAAATACAGGTTCCCAGGCGTCGACGGTAAGCTCCGGGGAAGCTCGTTGAGCTACAAGTGTTCTCTGGGCGAGACTTAGCTGAGAAGCTTTCCGTTCAGATTCAGGCTACCACGCAGCCCGAATGTGCTGCTCCCTAGCGCTGAGAGAGAAAGTGCAGAGCCCAGGCGTGTTTGGGTAGAGGCATTTGGGTGGAGCATTTCTCTGGCGGCACCGTGCTCTCTGGGCGACAAGTAGACACCGCTTCGACTCCGGCACAATGAAGGCGCCGAGCACGGAGCTGCTATGCGCACGGCACAGGCTGCAAGAGGAAGCGTGGCTGCCTCTCGCTTGTGTGCGGATTCACGTTAGCACTTGCAAACAGAAAGTTCCACCTGCGGCTACTTGTGCTGCTACCTAGTTCTCTTCCAGCTTTCCCTGGAAAGCATTGTGCCCAGCTTTATGCTCGGAGATGCAGAGATGACAGTGGTAGATGCAGCGGAGACTGGAAATACAGAGTGCAGCCGAGAGTTTCTGCTGCTTTGACGTGAGGCAAGGGGAAAGTGCAGCCCAGCAGAGGCTTTGACTTGTGGAGCCTTTTTCTTTGGCAGCAGCTGCTGCAAGCAGGCAAGGAAGCTGCGAGAGTGAAGAAGGGGACGGTCTGTCTATGGGAGAAGGGAGCTGCCGAGGCGCAGTGTGTTGTGCTCAGTTTCAAGGCTGCCTGGAGGAGGGGGGTACTTGAAGAACGCCTTCTTTCTGGACGCGTCCTTCTGCCTGGGCTCCAGCTGCATGCACTCTGCAGCACGGAAGGTTTAGGAACCTGCTTCTGGCCAGCTTGTGTCCACGAGTGCAAGGGCTGCGCCTTCCTTTCGGAAGCAGCCAGAGCCTTCTCAGCTGCAGCTGCTTGTGAAGCAGCTCTTGGCTGGACATTTGAAATTGGCTGCCCTCAGTGCATGAGCCCGGTGCCCAGCTGCTTGCTTCTTCGCCTTCTGTGCTCTGGGCAGAAGTGAAGCCCAGCCATGGCTTGGAGCTTTGCCGCTCTTCAGCGTGAACACTGCATGCAGCCACAGTGTGCTGTGCAGGGATTTTCATCAGCTCAACGTACAACAAGCATTTTCTTGCTGTTTCACGGAGTCCAAACAGTCCGTGTAGCTCTCGCTCAGCGAAAAGCGTTTGGAGAGAAACACTTGCTGCAGTAACTTTTCGCTGGGCAAGACTTTCACCACAGCACCCCAATTCGGGCAAGGAGCAGGAGAACGGAAGAGCATCTTTTCGTCCTGCCACGTTCTTCTGGGCGACACGCCTATCCGCCTCTTGGCTCCCTGCAAGGCTGTAAGCACGGCAGCGGTACTTGGAAGTGAGAAGGCAGGTGCAGAGAGCACCGCGATCTGCCAGCGCTGTGCAGGCTGGAAAGGAAAGAGGGCTACCACTAGGATGTGCTGCAAATACAGGTTCCCAGGCGTCGACGGTAAGCTCCGGGGAAGCTCGTTGAGCTACAAGTGTTCTCTGGGCGAGACTTAGCTGAGAAGCTTTCCGTTCAGATTCAGGCTACCACGCAGCCCGAATGTGCTGCTCCCTAGCGCTGAGAGAGAAAGTGCAGAGCCCAGGCGTGTTTGGGTAGAGGCATTTGGGTGGAGCATTTCTCTGGCGGCACCGTGCTCTCTGGGCGACAAGTAGACACCGCTTCGACTCCGGCACAATGAAGGCGCCGAGCACGGAGCTGCTATGCGCACGGCACAGGCTGCAAGAGGAAGCGTGGCTGCCTCTCGCTTGTGTGCGGATTCACGTTAGCACTTGCAAACAGAAAGTTCCACCTGCGGCTACTTGTGCTGCTACCTAGTTCTCTTCCAGCTTTCCCTGGAAAGCATTGTGCCCAGCTTTATGCTCGGAGATGCAGAGATGACAGTGGTAGATGCAGCGGAGACTGGAAATACAGAGTGCAGCCGAGAGTTTCTGCTGCTTTGACGTGAGGCAAGGGGAAAGTGCAGCCCAGCAGAGGCTTTGACTTGTGGAGCCTTTTTCTTTGGCAGCAGCAGCTGCAAGCAGGCAAGGAAGCTGCGAGAGTGAAGAAGGGGACGGTCTGTCTATGGGAGAAGGGAGCTGCCGAGGCGCAGTGTGTTGTGCTCAGTTTCAAGGCTGCCTGGAGGAGGGGGGTACTTGAAGAACGCCTTCTTTCTGGACGCGTCCTTCTGCCTGGGCTCCAGCTGCATGCACTCTGCAGCACGGAGGGTTTAGGAACCTGCTTCTGGCCAGCTTGTGTCCACGAGTGCAAGGGCTGCGCCTTCCTTTCGGAAGCAGCCAGAGCCTTCTCAGCTGCAGCTGCTTGTGAAGCAGCTCTTGGCTGGACATTTGAAATTGGCTGCCCTCAGTGCATGAGCCCGGTGCCCAGCTGCTTGCTTCTTCGCCTTCTGTGCTCTGGGCAGAAGTGAAGCCCAGCCATGGCTTGGAGCTTTGCCGCTCTTCAGCGTGAACACTGCATGCAGCCACAGTGTGCTGTGCAGGGATTTTCATCAGCTCAACGTACAACAAGCATTTTCTTGCTGTTTCACGGAGTCCAAACAGTCCGTGTAGCTCTCGCTCAGCGAAAAGCGTTTGGAGAGAAACACTTGCTGCAGTAACTTTTCGCTGGGCAAGACTATCACCACAGCACCCCAATTCGGGCAAGGAGCAGGAGAACGGAAGAGCATCTTTTCGTCCTGCCACGTTCTTCTGGGCGACACGCCTATCCGCCTCTTGGCTCCTTGCAAGGCTGTAAGCACGGCAGCGGTACTTGGAAGTGAGAAGGCAGGTGCAGAGAGCACCGCGATCTGCCAGCGCTGTGCAGGCTGGAAAGGAAAGAGGGCTACCACTAGGATGTGCTGCAAATACAGGTTCCCAGGCGTCGACGGTAAGCTCCGGGGAAGCTCGTTGAGCTACAAGTGTTCTCTGGGCGAGACTTAGCTGAGAAGCTTTCCGTTCAGATTCAGGCTACCACGCAGCCCGAATGTGCTGCTCCCTAGCGCTGAGAGAGAAAGTGCAGAGCCCAGGCGTGTTTGGGTAGAGGCATTTGGGTGGAGCATTTCTCTGGCGGCACCGTGCTCTCTGGGCGACAAGTAGACACCGCTTCGACTCCGGCACAATGAAGGCGCAGAGCACGGAGCTGCTATGCGCACGGCACAGGCTGCAAGAGGAAGCGTGGCTGCCTCTCGCTTGTGTGCGGATTCACGTTAGCACTTGCAAACAGAAAGTTCCACCTGCGGCTACTTGTGCTGCTACCTAGTTCTCTTCCAGCTTTCCCTGGAAAGCATTGTGCCCAGCTTTATGCTCGGAGATGCAGAGATGACAGTGGTAGATGCAGCGGAGACTGGAAATACAGAGTGCAGCCGAGAGTTTCTGCTGCTTTGACGTGAGGCAAGGGGAAAGTGCAGCCCAGCAGAGGCTTTGACTTGTGGAGCCTTTTTCTTTGGCAGCAGCTGCTGCAAGCAGGCAAGGAAGCTGCGAGAGTGAAGAAGGGGACGGTCTGTCTATGGGAGAAGGGAGCTGCCGAGGCGCAGTGTGTTGTGCTCAGTTTCAAGGCTGCCTGGAGGAGGGGGGTACTTGAAGAACGCCTTCTTTCTGGACGCGTCCTTCTGCCTGGGCTCCAGCTGCATGCACTCTGCAGCACGGAAGGTTTAGGAACCTGCTTCTGGCCAGCTTGTGTCCACGAGTGCAAGGGCTGCGCCTTCCTTTCGGAAGCAGCCAGAGCCTTCTCAGCTGCAGCTGCTTGTGAAGCAGCTCTTGGCTGGACATTTGAAATTGGCTGCCCTCAGTGCATGAGCCCGGTGCCCAGCTGCTTGCTTCTTCGCCTTCTGTGCTCTGGGCAGAAGTGAAGCCCAGCCATGGCTTGGAGCTTTGCCGCTCTTCAGCGTGAACACTGCATGCAGCCACAGTGTGCTGTGCAGGGATTTTCATCAGCTCAACGTACAACAAGCATTTTCTTGCTGTTTCACGGAGTCCAAACAGTCCGTGTAGCTCTCGCTCAGCGAAAAGCGTTTGGAGAGAAACACTTGCTGCAGTAACTTTTCGCTGGGCAAGACTTTCACCACAGCACCCCAATTCGGGCAAGGAGCAGGAGAACGGAAGAGCATCTTTTCGTCCTGCCACGTTCTTCTGGGCGACACGCCTATCCGCCTCTTGGCTCCCTGCAAGGCTGTAAGCACGGCAGCGGTACTTGGAAGTGAGAAGGCAGGTGCAGAGAGCACCGCGATCTGCCAGCGCTGTGCAGGCTGGAAAGGAAAGAGGGCTACCACTAGGATGTGCTGCAAATACAGGTTCCCAGGCGTCGACGGTAAGCTCCGGGGAAGCTCGTTGAGCTACAAGTGTTCTCTGGGCGAGACTTAGCTGAGAAGCTTTCCGTTCAGATTCAGGCTACCACGCAGCCCGAATGTGCTGCTCCCTAGCGCTGAGAGAGAAAGTGCAGAGCCCAGGCGTGTTTGGGTAGAGGCATTTGGGTGGAGCATTTCTCTGGCGGCACCGTGCTCTCTGGGCGACAAGTAGACACCGCTTCGACTCCGGCACAATGAAGGCGCCGAGCACGGAGCTGCTATGCGCACGGCACAGGCTGCAAGAGGAAGCGTGGCTGCCTCTCGCTTGTGTGCGGATTCACGTTAGCACTTGCAAACAGAAAGTTCCACCTGCGGCTACTTGTGCTGCTACCTAGTTCTCTTCCAGCTTTCCCTGGAAAGCATTGTGCCCAGCTTTATGCTCGGAGATGCAGAGATGACAGTGGTAGATGCAGCGGAGACTGGAAATACAGAGTGCAGCCGAGAGTTTCTGCTGCTTTGACGTGAGGCAAGGGGAAAGTGCAGCCCAGCAGAGGCTTTGACTTGTGGAGCCTTTTTCTTTGGCAGCAGCTGCTGCAAGCAGGCAAGGAAGCTGCGAGAGTGAAGAAGGGGACGGTCTGTCTATGGGAGAAGGGAGCTGCCGAGGCGCAGTGTGTTGTGCTCAGTTTCAAGGCTGCCTGGAGGAGGGGGGGACTTGAAGAACGCCTTCTTTCTGGACGCGTCCTTCTGCCTGGGCTCCAGCTGCATGCACTCTGCAGCACGGAGGGTTTAGGAACCTGCTTCTGGCCAGCTTGTGTCCACGAGTGCAAGGGCTGCGCCTTCCTTTCGGAAGCAGCCAGAGCCTTCTCAGCTGCAGCTGCTTGTGAAGCAGCTCTTGGCTGGACATTTGAAATTGGCTGCCCTCAGTGCATGAGCCCGGTGCCCAGCTGCTTGCTTCTTCGCCTTCTGTGCTCTGGGCAGAAGTGAAGCCCAGCCATGGCTTGGAGCTTTGCCGCTCTTCAGCGTGAACACTGCACGCAGCCACAGTGTGCTGTGCAGGGATTTTCATCAGCTCAACGTACAACAAGCATTTTCTTGCTGTTTCACGGAGTCCAAACAGTCCGTGTAGCTCTCGCTCAGCGAAAAGCGTTTGGAGAGAAACACTTGCTGCAGTAACTTTTCGCTGGGCAAGACTTTCACCACAGCACCCCAATTCGGGCAAGGAGCAGGAGAACGGAAGAGCATCTTTTCGTCCTGCCACGTTCTTCTGGGCGACACGCCTATCCGCCTCTTGGCTCCCTGCAAGGCTGTAAGCACGGCAGCGGTACTTGGAAGTGAGAAGGCAGGTGCAGAGAGCACCGCGATCTGCCAGCGCTGTGCAGGCTGGAAAGGAAAGAGGGCTACCACTAGGATGTGCTGCAAATACAGGTTCCCAGGCGTCGACGGTAAGCTCCGGGGAAGCTCGTTGAGCTACAAGTGTTCTCTGGGCGAGACTTAGCTGAGAAGCTTTCCGTTCAGATTCAGGCTACCACGCAGCCCGAATGTGCTGCTCCCTAGCGCTGAGAGAGAAAGTGCAGAGCCCAGGCGTGTTTGGGTAGAGGCATTTGGGTGGAGCATTTCTCTGGCGGCACCGTGCTCTCTGGGCGACAAGTAGACACCGCTTCGACTCCGGCACAATGAAGGCGCCGAGCACGGAGCTGCTATGCGCACGGCACAGGCTGCAAGAGGAAGCGTGGCTGCCTCTCGCTTGTGTGCGGATTCACGTTAGCACTTGCAAACAGAAAGTTCCACCTGCGGCTACTTGTGCTGCTACCTAGTTCTCTTCCAGCTTTCCCTGGAAAGCATTGTGCCCAGCTTTATGCTCGGAGATGCAGAGATGACAGTGGTAGATGCAGCGGAGACTGGAAATACAGAGTGCAGCCGAGAGTTTCTGCTGCTTTGACGTGAGGCAAGGGGAAAGTGCAGCCCAGCAGAGGCTTTGACTTGTGGAGCCTTTTTCTTTGGCAGCAGCTGCTGCAAGCAGGCAAGGAAGCTGCGAGAGTGAAGAAGGGGACGGTCTGTCTATGGGAGAAGGGAGCTGCCGAGGCGCAGTGTGTTGTGCTCAGTTTCAAGGCTGCCTGGAGGAGGGGGGTACTTGAAGAACGCCTTCTTTCTGGACGCGTCCTTCTGCCTGGGCTCCAGCTGCATGCACTCTGCAGCACGGAAGGTTTAGGAACCTGCTTCTGGCCAGCTTGTGTCCACGAGTGCAAGGGCTGCGCCTTCCTTTCGGAAGCAGCCAGAGCCTTCTCAGCTGCAGCTGCTTGTGAAGCAGCTCTTGGCTGGACATTTGAAATTGGCTGCCCTCAGTGCATGAGCCCGGTGCCCAGCTGCTTGCTTCTTCGCCTTCTGTGCTCTGGGCAGAAGTGAAGCCCAGCCATGGCTTGGAGCTTTGCCGCTCTTCAGCGTGAACACTGCATGCAGCCACAGTGTGCTGTGCAGGGATTTTCATCAGCTCAACGTACAACAAGCATTTTCTTGCTGTTTCACGGAGTCCAAACAGTCCGTGTAGCTCTCGCTCAGCGAAAAGCGTTTGGAGAGAAACACTTGCTGCAGTAACTTTTCGCTGGGCAAGACTTTCACCACAGCACCCCAATTCGGGCAAGGAGCAGGAGAACGGAAGAGCATCTTTTCGTCCTGCCACGTTCTTCTGGGCGACACGCCTATCCGCCTCTTGGCTCCCTGCAAGGCTGTAAGCACGGCAGCGGTACTTGGAAGTGAGAAGGCAGGTGCAGAGAGCACCGCGATCTGCCAGCGCTGTGCAGGCTGGAAAGGAAAGAGGGCTACCACTAGGATGTGCTGCAAATACAGGTTCCCAGGCGTCGACGGTAAGCTCCGGGGAAGCTCGTTGAGCTACAAGTGTTCTCTGGGCGAGACTTAGCTGAGAAGCTTTCCGTTCAGATTCAGGCTACCACGCAGCCCGAATGTGCTGCTCCCTAGCGCTGAGAGAGAAAGTGCAGAGCCCAGGCGTGTTTGGGTAGAGGCATTTGGGTGGAGCATTTCTCTGGCGGCACCGTGCTCTCTGGGCGACAAGTAGACACCGCTTCGACTCCGGCACAAGCTGCCCTCAGTGCATGAGCCCGGTGCCCAGCTGCTTGCTTCTTCGCCTTCTGTGCTCTGGGCAGAAGTGAAGCCCAGCCATGGCTTGGAGCTTTGCCGCTCTTCAGCGTGAACACTGCATGCAGCCACAGTGTGCTGTGCAGGGATTTTCATCAGCTCAACGTACAACAAGCATTTTCTTGCTGTTTCACGGAGTCCAAACAGTCCGTGTAGCTCTCGCTCAGCGAAAAGCGTTTGGAGAGAAACACTTGCTGCAGTAACTTTTCGCTGGGCAAGACTTTCACCACAGCACCCCAATTCGGGCAAGGAGCAGGAGAACGGAAGAGCATCTTTTCGTCCTGCCACGTTCTTCTGGGCGACACGCCTATCCGCCTCTTGGCTCCCTGCAAGGCTGTAAGCACGGCAGCGGTACTTGGAAGTGAGAAGGCAGGTGCAGAGAGCACCGCGATCTGCCAGCGCTGTGCAGGCTGTAAAGGAAAGAGGGCTACCACTAGGATGTGCTGCAAATACAGGTTCCCAGGCGTCGACGGTAAGCTCCGGGGAAGCTCGTTGAGCTACAGGTGTTCTCTGGGCGAGACTTAGCTGAGAAGCTTTCCGTTCAGATTCAGGCTACCACGCAGCCCGAATGTGCTGCTCCCTAGCGCTGAGAGAGAAAGTGCAGAGCCCAGGCGTGTTTGGGTAGAGGCATTTGGGTGGAGCATTTCTCTGGCGGCACCGTGCTCTCTGGGCGACAAGTAGACACCGCTTCGACTCCGGCACAATGAAGGCGCCGAGCACGGAGCTGCTATGCGCACGGCACAGGCTGCAAGAGGAAGCGTGGCTGCCTCTCGCTTGTGTGCGGATTCACGTTAGCACTTGCAAACAGAAAGTTCCACCTGCGGCTACTTGTGCTGCTACCTAGTTCTCTTCCAGCTTTCCCTGGAAAGCATTGTGCCCAGCTTTATGCTCGGAGATGCAGAGATGACAGTGGTAGATGCAGCGGAGACTGGAAATACAGAGTGCAGCCGAGAGTTTCTGCTGCTTTGACGTGAGGCAAGGGGAAAGTGCAGCCCAGCAGAGGCTTTGACTTGTGGAGCCTTTTTCTTTGGCAGCAGCTGCTGCAAGCAGGCAAGGAAGCTGCGAGAGTGAAGAAGGGGACGGTCTGTCTATGGGAGAAGGGAGCTGCCGAGGCGCAGTGTGTTGTGCTCAGTTTCAAGGCTGCCTGGAGGAGGGGGGGACTTGAAGAACGCCTTCTTTCTGGACGCGTCCTTCTGCCTGGGCTCCAGCTGCATGCACTCTGCAGCACGGAGGGTTTAGGAACCTGCTTCTGGCCAGCTTGTGTCCACGAGTGCAAGGGCTGCGCCTTCCTTTCGGAAGCAGCCAGAGCCTTCTCAGCTGCAGCTGCTTGTGAAGCAGCTCTTGGCTGGACATTTGAAATTGGCTGCCCTCAGTGCATGAGCCCGGTGCCCAGCTGCTTGCTTCTTCGCCTTCTGTGCTCTGGGCAGAAGTGAAGCCCAGCCATGGCTTGGAGCTTTGCCGCTCTTCAGCGTGAACACTGCATGCAGCCACAGTGTGCTGTGCAGGGATTTTCATCAGCTCAACGTACAACAAGCATTTTCTTGCTGTTTCACGGAGTCCAAACAGTCCGTGTAGCTCTCGCTCAGCGAAAAGCGTTTGGAGAGAAACACTTGCTGCAGTAACTTTTCGCTGGGCAAGACTTTCACCACAGCACCCCAATTCGGGCAAGGAGCAGGAGAACGGAAGAGCATCTTTTCGTCCTGCCACGTTCTTCTGGGCGACACGCCTATCCGCCTCTTGGCTCCCTGCAAGGCTGTAAGCACGGCAGCGGGACTTGGAAGTGAGAAGGCAGGTGCAGAGAGCACCGCGATCTGCCAGCGCTGTGCAGGCTGTAAAGGAAAGAGGGCTACCACTAGGATGTGCTGCAAATACAGGTTCCCAGGCGTCGACGGTAAGCTCCGGGGAAGCTCGTTGAGCTACAGGTGTTCTCTGGGCGAGACTTAGCTGAGAAGCTTTCCGTTCAGATTCAGGCTACCACGCAGCCCGAATGTGCTGCTCCCTAGCGCTGAGAGAGAAAGTGCAGAGCCCAGGCGTGTTTGGGTAGAGGCATTTGGGTGGAGCATTTCTCTGGCGGCACCGTGCTCTCTGGGCGACAAGTAGACACCGCTTCGACTCCGGCACAATGAAGGCGCCGAGCACGGAGCTGCTATGCGCACGGCACAGGCTGCAAGAGGAAGCGTGGCTGCCTCTCGCTTGTGTGCGGATTCACGTTAGCACTTGCAAACAGAAAGTTCCACCTGCGGCTACTTGTGCTGCTACCTAGTTCTCTTCCAGCTTTCCCTGGAAAGCATTGTGCCCAGCTTTATGCTCGGAGATGCAGAGATGACAGTGGTAGATGCAGCGGAGACTGGAAATACAGAGTGCAGCCGAGAGTTTCTGCTGCTTTGACGTGAGGCAAGGGGAAAGTGCAGCCCAGCAGAGGCTTTGACTTGTGGAGCCTTTTTCTTTGGCAGCAGCTGCTGCAAGCAGGCAAGGAAGCTGCGAGAGTGAAGAAGGGGACGGTCTGTCTATGGGAGAAGGGAGCTGCCGAGGCGCAGTGTGTTGTGCTCAGTTTCAAGGCTGCCTGGAGGAGGGGGGGACTTGAAGAACGCCTTCTTTCTGGACGCGTCCTTCTGCCTGGGCTCCAGCTGCATGCACTCTGCAGCACGGAAGGTTTAGGAACCTGCTTCTGGCCAGCTTGTGTCCACGAGTGCAAGGGCTGCGCCTTCCTTTCGGAAGCAGCCAGAGCCTTCTCAGCTGCAGCTGCTTGTGAAGCAGCTCTTGGCTGGACATTTGAAATTGGCTGCCCTCAGTGCATGAGCCCGGTGCCCAGCTGCTTGCTTCTTCGCCTTCTGTGCTCTGGGCAGAAGTGAAGCCCAGCCATGGCTTGGAGCTTTGCCGCTCTTCAGCGTGAACACTGCATGCAGCCACAGTGTGCTGTGCAGGGATTTTCATCAGCTCAACGTACAACAAGCATTTTCTTGCTGTTTCACGGAGTCCAAACAGTCCGTGTAGCTCTCGCTCAGCGAAAAGCGTTTGGAGAGAAACACTTGCTGCAGTAACTTTTCGCTGGGCAAGACTTTCACCACAGCACCCCAATTCGGGCAAGGAGCAGGAGAACGGAAGAGCATCTTTTCGTCCTGCCACGTTCTTCTGGGCGACACGCCTATCCGCCTCTTGGCTCCCTGCAAGGCTGTAAGCACGGCAGCGGTACTTGGAAGTGAGAAGGCAGGTGCAGAGAGCACCGCGATCTGCCAGCGCTGTGCAGGCTGGAAAGGAAAGAGGGCTACCACTAGGATGTGCTGCAAATACAGGTTCCCAGGCGTCGACGGTAAGCTCCGGGGAAGCTCGTTGAGCTACAAGTGTTCTCTGGGCGAGACTTAGCTGAGAAGCTTTCCGTTCAGATTCAGGCTACCACGCAGCCCGAATGTGCTGCTCCCTAGCGCTGAGAGAGAAAGTGCAGAGCCCAGGCGTGTTTGGGTAGAGGCATTTGGGTGGAGCATTTCTCTGGCGGCACCGTGCTCTCTGGGCGACAAGTAGACACCGCTTCGACTCCGGCACAATGAAGGCGCAGAGCACGGAGCTGCTATGCGCACGGCACAGGCTGCAAGAGGAAGCGTGGCTGCCTCTCGCTTGTGTGCGGATTCACGTTAGCACTTGCAAACAGAAAGTTCCACCTGCGGCTACTTGTGCTGCTACCTAGTTCTCTTCCAGCTTTCCCTGGAAAGCATTGTGCCCAGCTTTATGCTCGGAGATGCAGAGATGACAGTGGTAGATGCAGCGGAGACTGGAAATACAGAGTGCAGCCGAGAGTTTCTGCTGCTTTGACGTGAGGCAAGGGGAAAGTGCAGCCCAGCAGAGGCTTTGACTTGTGGAGCCTTTTTCTTTGGCAGCAGCTGCTGCAAGCAGGCAAGGAAGCTGCGAGAGTGAAGAAGGGGACGGTCTGTCTATGGGAGAAGGGAGCTGCCGAGGCGCAGTGTGTTGTGCTCAGTTTCAAGGCTGCCTGGAGGAGGGGGGGACTTGAAGAACGCCTTCTTTCTGGACGCGTCCTTCTGCCTGGGCTCCAGCTGCATGCACTCTGCAGCACGGAGGGTTTAGGAACCTGCTTCTGGCCAGCTTGTGTCCACGAGTGCAAGGGCTGCGCCTTCCTTTCGGAAGCAGCCAGAGCCTTCTCAGCTGCAGCTGCTTGTGAAGCAGCTCTTGGCTGGACATTTGAAATTGGCTGCCCTCAGTGCATGAGCCCGGTGCCCAGCTGCTTGCTTCTTCGCCTTCTGTGCTCTGGGCAGAAGTGAAGCCCAGCCATGGCTTGGAGCTTTGCCGCTCTTCAGCGTGAACACTGCATGCAGCCACAGTGTGCTGTGCAGGGATTTTCATCAGCTCAACGTACAACAAGCATTTTCTTGCTGTTTCACGGAGTCCAAACAGTCCGTGTAGCTCTCGCTCAGCGAAAAGCGTTTGGAGAGAAACACTTGCTGCAGTAACTTTTCGCTGGGCAAGACTTTCACCACAGCACCCCAATTCGGGCAAGGAGCAGGAGAACGGAAGAGCATCTTTTCGTCCTGCCACGTTCTTCTGGGCGACACGCCTATCCGCCTCTTGGCTCCCTGCAAGGCTGTAAGCACGGCAGCGGTACTTGGAAGTGAGAAGGCAGGTGCAGAGAGCACCGCGATCTGCCAGCGCTGTGCAGGCTGGAAAGGAAAGAGGGCTACCACTAGGATGTGCTGCAAATACAGGTTCCCAGGCGTCGACGGTAAGCTCCGGGGAAGCTCGTTGAGCTACAAGTGTTCTCTGGGCGAGACTTAGCTGAGAAGCTTTCCGTTCAGATTCAGGCTACCACGCAGCCCGAATGTGCTGCTCCCTAGCGCTGAGAGAGAAAGTGCAGAGCCCAGGCGTGTTTGGGTAGAGGCATTTGGGTGGAGCATTTCTCTGGCGGCACCGTGCTCTCTGGGCGACAAGTAGACACCGCTTCGACTCCGGCACAATGAAGGCGCCGAGCACGGAGCTGCTATGCGCACGGCACAGGCTGCAAGAGGAAGCGTGGCTGCCTCTCGCTTGTGTGCGGATTCACGTTAGCACTTGCAAACAGAAAGTTCCACCTGCGGCTACTTGTGCTGCTACCTAGTTCTCTTCCAGCTTTCCCTGGAAAGCATTGTGCCCAGCTTTATGCTCGGAGATGCAGAGATGACAGTGGTAGATGCAGCGGAGACTGGAAATACAGAGTGCAGCCGAGAGTTTCTGCTGCTTTGACGTGAGGCAAGGGGAAAGTGCAGCCCAGCAGAGGCTTTGACTTGTGGAGCCTTTTTCTTTGGCAGCAGCAGCTGCAAGCAGGCAAGGAAGCTGCGAGAGTGAAGAAGGGGACGGTCTGTCTATGGGAGAAGGGAGCTGCCGAGGCGCAGTGTGTTGTGCTCAGTTTCAAGGCTGCCTGGAGGAGGGGGGGACTTGAAGAACGCCTTCTTTCTGGACGCCTCCTTCTGCCTGGGCTCCAGCTGCATGCACTCTGCAGCACGGAGGGTTTAGGAACCTGCTTCTGGCCAGCTTGTGTCCACGAGTGCAAGGGCTGCGCCTTCCTTTCGGAAGCAGCCAGAGCCTTCTCAGCTGCAGCTGCTTGTGAAGCAGCTCTTGGCTGGACATTTGAAATTGGCTGCCCTCAGTGCATGAGCCCGGTGCCCAGCTGCTTGCTTCTTCGCCTTCTGTGCTCTGGGCAGAAGTGAAGCCCAGCCATGGCTTGGAGCTTTGCCGCTCTTCAGCGTGAACACTGCACGCAGCCACAGTGTGCTGTGCAGGGATTTTCATCAGCTCAACGTACAACAAGCATTTTCTTGCTGTTTCACGGAGTCCAAACAGTCCGTGTAGCTCTCGCTCAGCGAAAAGCGTTTGGAGAGAAACACTTGCTGCAGTAACTTTTCGCTGGGCAAGACTTTCACCACAGCACCCCAATTCGGGCAAGGAGCAGGAGAACGGAAGAGCATCTTTTCGTCCTGCCACGTTCTTCTGGGCGACACGCCTATCCGCCTCTTGGCTCCCTGCAAGGCTGTAAGCACGGCAGCGGTACTTGGAAGTGAGAAGGCAGGTGCAGAGAGCACCGCGATCTGCCAGCGCTGTGCAGGCTGGAAAGGAAAGAGGGCTACCACTAGGATGTGCTGCAAATACAGGTTCCCAGGCGTCGACGGTAAGCTCCGGGGAAGCTCGTTGAGCTACAAGTGTTCTCTGGGCGAGACTTAGCTGAGAAGCTTTCCGTTCAGATTCAGGCTACCACGCAGCCCGAATGTGCTGCTCCCTAGCGCTGAGAGAGAAAGTGCAGAGCCCAGGCGTGTTTGGGTAGAGGCATTTGGGTGGAGCATTTCTCTGGCGGCACCGTGCTCTCTGGGCGACAAGTAGACACCGCTTCGACTCCGGCACAATGAAGGCGCCGAGCACGGAGCTGCTATGCGCACGGCACAGGCTGCAAGAGGAAGCGTGGCTGCCTCTCGCTTGTGTGCGGATTCACGTTAGCACTTGCAAACAGAAAGTTCCACCTGCGGCTACTTGTGCTGCTACCTAGTTCTCTTCCAGCTTTCCCTGGAAAGCATTGTGCCCAGCTTTATGCTCGGAGATGCAGAGATGACAGTGGTAGATGCAGCGGAGACTGGAAATACAGAGTGCAGCCGAGAGTTTCTGCTGCTTTGACGTGAGGCAAGGGGAAAGTGCAGCCCAGCAGAGGCTTTGACTTGTGGAGCCTTTTTCTTTGGCAGCAGCTGCTGCAAGCAGGCAAGGAAGCTGCGAGAGTGAAGAAGGGGACGGTCTGTCTATGGGAGAAGGGAGCTGCCGAGGCGCAGTGTGTTGTGCTCAGTTTCAAGGCTGCCTGGAGGAGGGGGGTACTTGAAGAACGCCTTCTTTCTGGACGCGTCCTTCTGCCTGGGCTCCAGCTGCATGCACTCTGCAGCACGGCAGGTTTAGGAACCTGCTTCTGGCCAGCTTGTGTCCAGGAGTGCAAGGGCTGCGCCTTCCTTTCGGAAGCAGCCAGAGCCTTCTCAGCTGCAGCTGCTTGTGAAGCAGCTCTTGGCTGGACATTTGAAATTGGCTGCCCTCAGTGCATGAGCCCGGTGCCCAGCTGCTTGCTTCTTCGCCTTCTGTGCTCTGGGCAGAAGTGAAGCCCAGCCATGGCTTGGAGCTTTGCCGCTCTTCAGCGTGAACACTGCATGCAGCCACAGTGTGCTGTGCAGGGATTTTCATCAGCTCAACGTACAACAAGCATTTTCTTGCTGTTTCACGGAGTCCAAACAGTCCGTGTAGCTCTCGCTCAGCGAAAAGCGTTTGGAGAGAAACACTTGCTGCAGTAACTTTTCGCTGGGCAAGACTTTCACCACAGCACCCCAATTCGGGCAAGGAGCAGGAGAACGGAAGAGCATCTTTTCGTCCTGCCACGTTCTTCTGGGCGACACGCCTATCCGCCTCTTGGCTCCCTGCAAGGCTGTAAGCACGGCAGCGGTACTTGGAAGTGAGAAGGCAGGTGCAGAGAGCACCGCGATCTGCCAGCGCTGTGCAGGCTGGAAAGGAAAGAGGGCTACCACTAGGATGTGCTGCAAATACAGGTTCCCAGGCGTCGACGGTAAGCTCCGGGGAAGCTCGTTGAGCTACAAGTGTTCTCTGGGCGAGACTTAGCTGAGAAGCTTTCCGTTCAGATTCAGGCTACCACGCAGCCCGAATGTGCTGCTCCCTAGCGCTGAGAGAGAAAGTGCAGAGCCCAGGCGTGTTTGGGTAGAGGCATTTGGGTGGAGCATTTCTCTGGCGGCACCGTGCTCTCTGGGCGACAAGTAGACACCGCTTCGACTCCGGCACAATGAAGGCGCAGAGCACGGAGCTGCTATGCGCACGGCACAGGCTGCAAGAGGAAGCGTGGCTGCCTCTCGCTTGTGTGCGGATTCACGTTAGCACTTGCAAACAGAAAGTTCCACCTGCGGCTACTTGTGCTGCTACCTAGTTCTCTTCCAGCTTTCCCTGGAAAGCATTGTGCCCAGCTTTATGCTCGGAGATGCAGAGATGACAGTGGTAGATGCAGCGGAGACTGGAAATACAGAGTGCAGCCGAGAGTTTCTGCTGCTTTGACGTGAGGCAAGGGGAAAGTGCAGCCCAGCAGAGGCTTTGACTTGTGGAGCCTTTTTCTTTGGCAGCAGCTGCTGCAAGCAGGCAAGGAAGCTGCGAGAGTGAAGAAGGGGACGGTCTGTCTATGGGAGAAGGGAGCTGCCGAGGCGCAGTGTGTTGTGCTCAGTTTCAAGGCTGCCTGGAGGAGGGGGGGACTTGAAGAACGCCTTCTTTCTGGACGCGTCCTTCTGCCTGGGCTCCAGCTGCATGCACTCTGCAGCACGGAGGGTTTAGGAACCTGCTTCTGGCCAGCTTGTGTCCACGAGTGCAAGGGCTGCGCCTTCCTTTCGGAAGCAGCCAGAGCCTTCTCAGCTGCAGCTGCTTGTGAAGCAGCTCTTGGCTGGACATTTGAAATTGGCTGCCCTCAGTGCATGAGCCCGGTGCCCAGCTGCTTGCTTCTTCGCCTTCTGTGCTCTGGGCAGAAGTGAAGCCCAGCCATGGCTTGGAGCTTTGCCGCTCTTCAGCGTGAACACTGCATGCAGCCACAGTGTGCTGTGCAGGGATTTTCATCAGCTCAACGTACAACAAGCATTTTCTTGCTGTTTCACGGAGTCCAAACAGTCCGTGTAGCTCTCGCTCAGCGAAAAGCGTTTGGAGAGAAACACTTGCTGCAGTAACTTTTCGCTGGGCAAGACTTTCACCACAGCACCCCAATTCGGGCAAGGAGCAGGAGAACGGAAGAGCATCTTTTCGTCCTGCCACGTTCTTCTGGGCGACACGCCTATCCGCCTCTTGGCTCCCTGCAAGGCTGTAAGCACGGCAGCGGTACTTGGAAGTGAGAAGGCAGGTGCAGAGAGCACCGCGATCTGCCAGCGCTGTGCAGGCTGGAAAGGAAAGAGGGCTACCACTAGGATGTGCTGCAAATACAGGTTCCCAGGCGTCGACGGTAAGCTCCGGGGAAGCTCGTTGAGCTACAAGTGTTCTCTGGGCGAGACTTAGCTGAGAAGCTTTCCGTTCAGATTCAGGCTACCACGCAGCCCGAATGTGCTGCTCCCTAGCGCTGAGAGAGAAAGTGCAGAGCCCAGGCGTGTTTGGGTAGAGGCATTTGGGTGGAGCATTTCTCTGGCGGCACCGTGCTCTCTGGGCGACAAGTAGACACCGCTTCGACTCCGGCACAATGAAGGCGCAGAGCACGGAGCTGCTATGCGCACGGCACAGGCTGCAAGAGGAAGCGTGGCTGCCTCTCGCTTGTGTGCGGATTCACGTTAGCACTTGCAAACAGAAAGTTCCACCTGCGGCTACTTGTGCTGCTACCTAGTTCTCTTCCAGCTTTCCCTGGAAAGCATTGTGCCCAGCTTTATGCTCGGAGATGCAGAGATGACAGTGGTAGATGCAGCGGAGACTGGAAATACAGAGTGCAGCCGAGAGTTTCTGCTGCTTTGACGTGAGGCAAGGGGAAAGTGCAGCCCAGCAGAGGCTTTGACTTGTGGAGCCTTTTTCTTTGGCAGCAGCAGCTGCAAGCAGGCAAGGAAGCTGCGAGAGTGAAGAAGGGGACGGTCTGTCTATGGGAGAAGGGAGCTGCCGAGGCGCAGTGTGTTGTGCTCAGTTTCAAGGCTGCCTGGAGGAGGGGGGGACTTGAAGAACGCCTTCTTTCTGGACGCGTCCTTCTGCCTGGGCTCCAGCTGCATGCACTCTGCAGCACGGAGGGTTTAGGAACCTGCTTCTGGCCAGCTTGTGTCCACGAGTGCAAGGGCTGCGCCTTCCTTTCGGAAGCAGCCAGAGCCTTCTCAGCTGCAGCTGCTTGTGAAGCAGCTCTTGGCTGGACATTTGAAATTGGCTGCCCTCAGTGCATGAGCCCGGTGCCCAGCTGCTTGCTTCTTCGCCTTCTGTGCTCTGGGCAGAAGTGAAGCCCAGCCATGGCTTGGAGCTTTGCCGCTCTTCAGCGTGAACACTGCATGCAGCCACAGTGTGCTGTGCAGGGATTTTCATCAGCTCAACGTACAACAAGCATTTTCTTGCTGTTTCACGGAGTCCAAACAGTCCGTGTAGCTCTCGCTCAGCGAAAAGCGTTTGGAGAGAAACACTTGCTGCAGTAACTTTTCGCTGGGCAAGACTTTCACCACAGCACCCCAATTCGGGCAAGGAGCAGGAGAACGGAAGAGCATCTTTTCGTCCTGCCACGTTCTTCTGGGCGACACGCCTATCCGCCTCTTGGCTCCCTGCAAGGCTGTAAGCACGGCAGCGGGACTTGGAAGTGAGAAGGCAGGTGCAGAGAGCACCGCGATCTGCCAGCGCTGTGCAGGCTGTAAAGGAAAGAGGGCTACCACTAGGATGTGCTGCAAATACAGGTTCCCAGGCGTCGACGGTAAGCTCCGGGGAAGCTCGTTGAGCTACAGGTGTTCTCTGGGCGAGACTTAGCTGAGAAGCTTTCCGTTCAGATTCAGGCTACCACGCAGCCCGAATGTGCTGCTCCCTAGCGCTGAGAGAGAAAGTGCAGAGCCCAGGCGTGTTTGGGTAGAGGCATTTGGGTGGAGCATTTCTCTGGCGGCACCGTGCTCTCTGGGCGACAAGTAGACACCGCTTCGACTCCGGCACAATGAAGGCGCCGAGCACGGAGCTGCTATGCGCACGGCACAGGCTGCAAGAGGAAGCGTGGCTGCCTCTCGCTTGTGTGCGGATTCACGTTAGCACTTGCAAACAGAAAGTTCCACCTGCGGCTACTTGTGCTGCTACCTATTTCTCTTCCAGCTTTCCCTGGAAAGCATTGTGCCCAGCTTTATGCTCGGAGATGCAGAGATGACAGTGGTAGATGCAGCGGAGACTGGAAATACAGAGTGCAGCCGAGAGTTTCTGCTGCTTTGACGTGAGGCAAGGGGAAAGTGCAGCCCAGCAGAGGCTTTGACTTGTGGAGCCTTTTTCTTTGGCAGCAGCTGCTGCAAGCAGGCAAGGAAGCTGCGAGAGTGAAGAAGGGGACGGTCTGTCTATGGGAGAAGGGAGCTGCCGAGGCGCAGTGTGTTGTGCTCAGTTTCAAGGCTGCCTGGAGGAGGGGGGTACTTGAAGAACGCCTTCTTTCTGGACGCGTCCTTCTGCCTGGGCTCCAGCTGCATGCACTCTGCAGCACGGAAGGTTTAGGAACCTGCTTCTGGCCAGCTTGTGTCCACGAGTGCAAGGGCTGCGCCTTCCTTTCGGAAGCAGCCAGAGCCTTCTCAGCTGCAGCTGCTTGTGAAGCAGCTCTTGGCTGGACATTTGAAATTGGCTGCCCTCAGTGCATGAGCCCGGTGCCCAGCTGCTTGCTTCTTCGCCTTCTGTGCTCTGGGCAGAAGTGAAGCCCAGCCATGGCTTGGAGCTTTGCCGCTCTTCAGCGTGAACACTGCATGCAGCCACAGTGTGCTGTGCAGGGATTTTCATCAGCTCAACGTACAACAAGCATTTTCTTGCTGTTTCACGGAGTCCAAACAGTCCGTGTAGCTCTCGCTCAGCGAAAAGCGTTTGGAGAGAAACACTTGCTGCAGTAACTTTTCGCTGGGCAAGACTTTCACCACAGCACCCCAATTCGGGCAAGGAGCAGGAGAACGGAAGAGCATCTTTTCGTCCTGCCACGTTCTTCTGGGCGACACGCCTATCCGCCTCTTGGCTCCCTGCAAGGCTGTAAGCACGGCAGCGGTACTTGGAAGTGAGAAGGCAGGTGCAGAGAGCACCGCGATCTGCCAGCGCTGTGCAGGCTGGAAAGGAAAGAGGGCTACCACTAGGATGTGCTGCAAATACAGGTTCCCAGGCGTCGACGGTAAGCTCCGGGGAAGCTCGTTGAGCTACAAGTGTTCTCTGGGCGAGACTTAGCTGAGAAGCTTTCCGTTCAGATTCAGGCTACCACGCAGCCCGAATGTGCTGCTCCCTAGCGCTGAGAGAGAAAGTGCAGAGCCCAGGCGTGTTTGGGTAGAGGCATTTGGGTGGAGCATTTCTCTGGCGGCACCGTGCTCTCTGGGCGACAAGTAGACACCGCTTCGACTCCGGCACAATGAAGGCGCAGAGCACGGAGCTGCTATGCGCACGGCACAGGCTGCAAGAGGAAGCGTGGCTGCCTCTCGCTTGTGTGCGGATTCACGTTAGCACTTGCAAACAGAAAGTTCCACCTGCGGCTACTTGTGCTGCTACCTAGTTCTCTTCCAGCTTTCCCTGGAAAGCATTGTGCCCAGCTTTATGCTCGGAGATGCAGAGATGACAGTGGTAGATGCAGCGGAGACTGGAAATACAGAGTGCAGCCGAGAGTTTCTGCTGCTTTGACGTGAGGCAAGGGGAAAGTGCAGCCCAGCAGAGGCTTTGACTTGTGGAGCCTTTTTCTTTGGCAGCAGCTGCTGCAAGCAGGCAAGGAAGCTGCGAGAGTGAAGAAGGGGACGGTCTGTCTATGGGAGAAGGGAGCTGCCGAGGCGCAGTGTGTTGTGCTCAGTTTCAAGGCTGCCTGGAGGAGGGGGGGACTTGAAGAACGCCTTCTTTCTGGACGCGTCCTTCTGCCTGGGCTCCAGCTGCATGCACTCTGCAGCACGGAGGGTTTAGGAACCTGCTTCTGGCCAGCTTGTGTCCACGAGTGCAAGGGCTGCGCCTTCCTTTCGGAAGCAGCCAGAGCCTTCTCAGCTGCAGCTGCTTGTGAAGCAGCTCTTGGCTGGACATTTGAAATTGGCTGCCCTCAGTGCATGAGCCCGGTGCCCAGCTGCTTGCTTCTTCGCCTTCTGTGCTCTGGGCAGAAGTGAAGCCCAGCCATGGCTTGGAGCTTTGCCGCTCTTCAGCGTGAACACTGCATGCAGCCACAGTGTGCTGTGCAGGGATTTTCATCAGCTCAACGTACAACAAGCATTTTCTTGCTGTTTCACGGAGTCCAAACAGTCCGTGTAGCTCTCGCTCAGCGAAAAGCGTTTGGAGAGAAACACTTGCTGCAGTAACTTTTCGCTGGGCAAGACTTTCACCACAGCACCCCAATTCGGGCAAGGAGCAGGAGAACGGAAGAGCATCTTTTCGTCCTGCCACGTTCTTCTGGGCGACACGCCTATCCGCCTCTTGGCTCCCTGCAAGGCTGTAAGCACGGCAGCGGTACTTGGAAGTGAGAAGGCAGGTGCAGAGAGCACCGCGATCTGCCAGCGCTGTGCAGGCTGGAAAGGAAAGAGGGCTACCACTAGGATGTGCTGCAAATACAGGTTCCCAGGCGTCGACGGTAAGCTCCGGGGAAGCTCGTTGAGCTACAGGTGTTCTCTGGGCGAGACTTAGCTGAGAAGCTTTCCGTTCAGATTCAGGCTACCACGCAGCCCGAATGTGCTGCTCCCTAGCGCTGAGAGAGAAAGTGCAGAGCCCAGGCGTGTTTGGGTAGAGGCATTTGGGTGGAGCATTTCTCTGGCGGCACCGTGCTCTCTGGGCGACAAGTAGACACCGCTTCGACTCCGGCACAATGAAGGCGCCGAGCACGGAGCTGCTATGCGCACGGCACAGGCTGCAAGAGGAAGCGTGGCTGCCTCTCGCTTGTGTGCGGATTCACGTTAGCACTTGCAAACAGAAAGTTCCACCTGCGGCTACTTGTGCTGCTACCTAGTTCTCTTCCAGCTTTCCCTGGAAAGCATTGTGCCCAGCTTTATGCTCGGAGATGCAGAGATGACAGTGGTAGATGCAGCGGAGACTGGAAATACAGAGTGCAGCCGAGAGTTTCTGCTGCTTTGACGTGAGGCAAGGGGAAAGTGCAGCCCAGCAGAGGCTTTGACTTGTGGAGCCTTTTTCTTTGGCAGCAGCTGCTGCAAGCAGGCAAGGAAGCTGCGAGAGTGAAGAAGGGGACGGTCTGTCTATGGGAGAAGGGAGCTGCCGAGGCGCAGTGTGTTGTGCTCAGTTTCAAGGCTGCCTGGAGGAGGGGGGTACTTGAAGAACGCCTTCTTTCTGGACGCGTCCTTCTGCCTGGGCTCCAGCTGCATGCACTCTGCAGCACGGAAGGTTTAGGAACCTGCTTCTGGCCAGCTTGTGTCCACGAGTGCAAGGGCTGCGCCTTCCTTTCGGAAGCAGCCAGAGCCTTCTCAGCTGCAGCTGCTTGTGAAGCAGCTCTTGGCTGGACATTTGAAATTGGCTGCCCTCAGTGCATGAGCCCGGTGCCCAGCTGCTTGCTTCTTCGCCTTCTGTGCTCTGGGCAGAAGTGAAGCCCAGCCATGGCTTGGAGCTTTGCCGCTCTTCAGCGTGAACACTGCATGCAGCCACAGTGTGCTGTGCAGGGATTTTCATCAGCTCAACGTACAACAAGCATTTTCTTGCTGTTTCACGGAGTCCAAACAGTCCGTGTAGCTCTCGCTCAGCGAAAAGCGTTTGGAGAGAAACACTTGCTGCAGTAACTTTTCGCTGGGCAAGACTTTCACCACAGCACCCCAATTCGGGCAAGGAGCAGGAGAACGGAAGAGCATCTTTTCGTCCTGCCACGTTCTTCTGGGCGACACGCCTATCCGCCTCTTGGCTCCCTGCAAGGCTGTAAGCACGGCAGCGGTACTTGGAAGTGAGAAGGCAGGTGCAGAGAGCACCGCGATCTGCCAGCGCTGTGCAGGCTGGAAAGGAAAGAGGGCTACCACTAGGATGTGCTGCAAATACAGGTTCCCAGGCGTCGACGGTAAGCTCCGGGGAAGCTCGTTGAGCTACAAGTGTTCTCTGGGCGAGACTTAGCTGAGAAGCTTTCCGTTCAGATTCAGGCTACCACGCAGCCCGAATGTGCTGCTCCCTAGCGCTGAGAGAGAAAGTGCAGAGCCCAGGCGTGTTTGGGTAGAGGCATTTGGGTGGAGCATTTCTCTGGCGGCACCGTGCTCTCTGGGCGACAAGTAGACACCGCTTCGACTCCGGCACAATGAAGGCGCAGAGCACGGAGCTGCTATGCGCACGGCACAGGCTGCAAGAGGAAGCGTGGCTGCCTCTCGCTTGTGTGCGGATTCACGTTAGCACTTGCAAACAGAAAGTTCCACCTGCGGCTACTTGTGCTGCTACCTAGTTCTCTTCCAGCTTTCCCTGGAAAGCATTGTGCCCAGCTTTATGCTCGGAGATGCAGAGATGACAGTGGTAGATGCAGCGGAGACTGGAAATACAGAGTGCAGCCGAGAGTTTCTGCTGCTTTGACGTGAGGCAAGGGGAAAGTGCAGCCCAGCAGAGGCTTTGACTTGTGGAGCCTTTTTCTTTGGCAGCAGCTGCTGCAAGCAGGCAAGGAAGCTGCGAGAGTGAAGAAGGGGACGGTCTGTCTATGGGAGAAGGGAGCTGCCGAGGCGCAGTGTGTTGTGCTCAGTTTCAAGGCTGCCTGGAGGAGGGGGGGACTTGAAGAACGCCTTCTTTCTGGACGCGTCCTTCTGCCTGGGCTCCAGCTGCATGCACTCTGCAGCACGGAGGGTTTAGGAACCTGCTTCTGGCCAGCTTGTGTCCACGAGTGCAAGGGCTGCGCCTTCCTTTCGGAAGCAGCCAGAGCCTTCTCAGCTGCAGCTGCTTGTGAAGCAGCTCTTGGCTGGACATTTGAAATTGGCTGCCCTCAGTGCATGAGCCCGGTGCCCAGCTGCTTGCTTCTTCGCCTTCTGTGCTCTGGGCAGAAGTGAAGCCCAGCCATGGCTTGGAGCTTTGCCGCTCTTCAGCGTGAACACTGCATGCAGCCACAGTGTGCTGTGCAGGGATTTTCATCAGCTCAACGTACAACAAGCATTTTCTTGCTGTTTCACGGAGTCCAAACAGTCCGTGTAGCTCTCGCTCAGCGAAAAGCGTTTGGAGAGAAACACTTGCTGCAGTAACTTTTCGCTGGGCAAGACTTTCACCACAGCACCCCAATTCGGGCAAGGAGCAGGAGAACGGAAGAGCATCTTTTCGTCCTGCCACGTTCTTCTGGGCGACACGCCTATCCGCCTCTTGGCTCCCTGCAAGGCTGTAAGCACGGCAGCGGTACTTGGAAGTGAGAAGGCAGGTGCAGAGAGCACCGCGATCTGCCAGCGCTGTGCAGGCTGTAAAGGAAAGAGGGCTACCACTAGGATGTGCTGCAAATACAGGTTCCCAGGCGTCGACGGTAAGCTCCGGGGAAGCTCGTTGAGCTACAGGTGTTCTCTGGGCGAGACTTAGCTGAGAAGCTTTCCGTTCAGATTCAGGCTACCACGCAGCCCGAATGTGCTGCTCCCTAGCGCTGAGAGAGAAAGTGCAGAGCCCAGGCGTGTTTGGGTAGAGGCATTTGGGTGGAGCATTTCTCTGGCGGCACCGTGCTCTCTGGGCGACAAGTAGACACCGCTTCGACTCCGGCACAATGAAGGCGCCGAGCACGGAGCTGCTATGCGCACGGCACAGGCTGCAAGAGGAAGCGTGGCTGCCTCTCGCTTGTGTGCGGATTCACGTTAGCACTTGCAAACAGAAAGTTCCACCTGCGGCTACTTGTGCTGCTACCTAGTTCTCTTCCAGCTTTCCCTGGAAAGCATTGTGCCCAGCTTTATGCTCGGAGATGCAGAGATGACAGTGGTAGATGCAGCGGAGACTGGAAATACAGAGTGCAGCCGAGAGTTTCTGCTGCTTTGACGTGAGGCAAGGGGAAAGTGCAGCCCAGCAGAGGCTTTGACTTGTGGAGCCTTTTTCTTTGGCAGCAGCTGCTGCAAGCAGGCAAGGAAGCTGCGAGAGTGAAGAAGGGGACGGTCTGTCTATGGGAGAAGGGAGCTGCCGAGGCGCAGTGTGTTGTGCTCAGTTTCAAGGCTGCCTGGAGGAGGGGGGTACTTGAAGAACGCCTTCTTTCTGGACGCGTCCTTCTGCCTGGGCTCCAGCTGCATGCACTCTGCAGCACGGAAGGTTTAGGAACCTGCTTCTGGCCAGCTTGTGTCCACGAGTGCAAGGGCTGCGCCTTCCTTTCGGAAGCAGCCAGAGCCTTCTCAGCTGCAGCTGCTTGTGAAGCAGCTCTTGGCTGGACATTTGAAATTGGCTGCCCTCAGTGCATGAGCCCGGTGCCCAGCTGCTTGCTTCTTCGCCTTCTGTGCTCTGGGCAGAAGTGAAGCCCAGCCATGGCTTGGAGCTTTGCCGCTCTTCAGCGTGAACACTGCATGCAGCCACAGTGTGCTGTGCAGGGATTTTCATCAGCTCAACGTACAACAAGCATTTTCTTGCTGTTTCACGGAGTCCAAACAGTCCGTGTAGCTCTCGCTCAGCGAAAAGCGTTTGGAGAGAAACACTTGCTGCAGTAACTTTTCGCTGGGCAAGACTTTCACCACAGCACCCCAATTCGGGCAAGGAGCAGGAGAACGGAAGAGCATCTTTTCGTCCTGCCACGTTCTTCTGGGCGACACGCCTATCCGCCTCTTGGCTCCCTGCAAGGCTGTAAGCACGGCAGCGGTACTTGGAAGTGAGAAGGCAGGTGCAGAGAGCACCGCGATCTGCCAGCGCTGTGCAGGCTGGAAAGGAAAGAGGGCTACCACTAGGATGTGCTGCAAATACAGGTTCCCAGGCGTCGACGGTAAGCTCCGGGGAAGCTCGTTGAGCTACAAGTGTTCTCTGGGCGAGACTTAGCTGAGAAGCTTTCCGTTCAGATTCAGGCTACCACGCAGCCCGAATGTGCTGCTCCCTAGCGCTGAGAGAGAAAGTGCAGAGCCCAGGCGTGTTTGGGTAGAGGCATTTGGGTGGAGCATTTCTCTGGCGGCACCGTGCTCTCTGGGCGACAAGTAGACACCGCTTCGACTCCGGCACAATGAAGGCGCAGAGCACGGAGCTGCTATGCGCACGGCACAGGCTGCAAGAGGAAGCGTGGCTGCCTCTCGCTTGTGTGCGGATTCACGTTAGCACTTGCAAACAGAAAGTTCCACCTGCGGCTACTTGTGCTGCTACCTAGTTCTCTTCCAGCTTTCCCTGGAAAGCATTGTGCCCAGCTTTATGCTCGGAGATGCAGAGATGACAGTGGTAGATGCAGCGGAGACTGGAAATACAGAGTGCAGCCGAGAGTTTCTGCTGCTTTGACGTGAGGCAAGGGGAAAGTGCAGCCCAGCAGAGGCTTTGACTTGTGGAGCCTTTTTCTTTGGCAGCAGCTGCTGCAAGCAGGCAAGGAAGCTGCGAGAGTGAAGAAGGGGACGGTCTGTCTATGGGAGAAGGGAGCTGCCGAGGCGCAGTGTGTTGTGCTCAGTTTCAAGGCTGCCTGGAGGAGGGGGGGACTTGAAGAACGCCTTCTTTCTGGACGCGTCCTTCTGCCTGGGCTCCAGCTGCATGCACTCTGCAGCACGGAGGGTTTAGGAACCTGCTTCTGGCCAGCTTGTGTCCACGAGTGCAAGGGCTGCGCCTTCCTTTCGGAAGCAGCCAGAGCCTTCTCAGCTGCAGCTGCTTGTGAAGCAGCTCTTGGCTGGACATTTGAAATTGGCTGCCCTCAGTGCATGAGCCCGGTGCCCAGCTGCTTGCTTCTTCGCCTTCTGTGCTCTGGGCAGAAGTGAAGCCCAGCCATGGCTTGGAGCTTTGCCGCTCTTCAGCGTGAACACTGCATGCAGCCACAGTGTGCTGTGCAGGGATTTTCATCAGCTCAACGTACAACAAGCATTTTCTTGCTGTTTCACGGAGTCCAAACAGTCCGTGTAGCTCTCGCTCAGCGAAAAGCGTTTGGAGAGAAACACTTGCTGCAGTAACTTTTCGCTGGGCAAGACTTTCACCACAGCACCCCAATTCGGGCAAGGAGCAGGAGAACGGAAGAGCATCTTTTCGTCCTGCCACGTTCTTCTGGGCGACACGCCTATCCGCCTCTTGGCTCCCTGCAAGGCTGTAAGCACGGCAGCGGTACTTGGAAGTGAGAAGGCAGGTGCAGAGAGCACCGCGATCTGCCAGCGCTGTGCAGGCTGGAAAGGAAAGAGGGCTACCACTAGGATGTGCTGCAAATACAGGTTCCCAGGCGTCGACGGTAAGCTCCGGGGAAGCTCGTTGAGCTACAGGTGTTCTCTGGGCGAGACTTAGCTGAGAAGCTTTCCGTTCAGATTCAGGCTACCACGCAGCCCGAATGTGCTGCTCCCTAGCGCTGAGAGAGAAAGTGCAGAGCCCAGGCGTGTTTGGGTAGAGGCATTTGGGTGGAGCATTTCTCTGGCGGCACCGTGCTCTCTGGGCGACAAGTAGACACCGCTTCGACTCCGGCACAATGAAGGCGCCGAGCACGGAGCTGCTATGCGCACGGCACAGGCTGCAAGAGGAAGCGTGGCTGCCTCTCGCTTGTGTGCGGATTCACGTTAGCACTTGCAAACAGAAAGTTCCACCTGCGGCTACTTGTGCTGCTACCTATTTCTCTTCCAGCTTTCCCTGGAAAGCATTGTGCCCAGCTTTATGCTCGGAGATGCAGAGATGACAGTGGTAGATGCAGCGGAGACTGGAAATACAGAGTGCAGCCGAGAGTTTCTGCTGCTTTGACGTGAGGCAAGGGGAAAGTGCAGCCCAGCAGAGGCTTTGACTTGTGGAGCCTTTTTCTTTGGCAGCAGCTGCTGCAAGCAGGCAAGGAAGCTGCGAGAGTGAAGAAGGGGACGGTCTGTCTATGGGAGAAGGGAGCTGCCGAGGCGCAGTGTGTTGTGCTCAGTTTCAAGGCTGCCTGGAGGAGGGGGGTACTTGAAGAACGCCTTCTTTCTGGACGCGTCCTTCTGCCTGGGCTCCAGCTGCATGCACTCTGCAGCACGGCAGGTTTAGGAACCTGCTTCTGGCCAGCTTGTGTCCAGGAGTGCAAGGGCTGCGCCTTCCTTTCGGAAGCAGCCAGAGCCTTCTCAGCTGCAGCTGCTTGTGAAGCAGCTCTTGGCTGGACATTTGAAATTGGCTGCCCTCAGTGCATGAGCCCGGTGCCCAGCTGCTTGCTTCTTCGCCTTCTGTGCTCTGGGCAGAAGTGAAGCCCAGCCATGGCTTGGAGCTTTGCCGCTCTTCAGCGTGAACACTGCATGCAGCCACAGTGTGCTGTGCAGGGATTTTCATCAGCTCAACGTACAACAAGCATTTTCTTGCTGTTTCACGGAGTCCAAACAGTCCGTGTAGCTCTCGCTCAGCGAAAAGCGTTTGGAGAGAAACACTTGCTGCAGTAACTTTTCGCTGGGCAAGACTTTCACCACAGCACCCCAATTCGGGCAAGGAGCAGGAGAACGGAAGAGCATCTTTTCGTCCTGCCACGTTCTTCTGGGCGACACGCCTATCCGCCTCTTGGCTCCCTGCAAGGCTGTAAGCACGGCAGCGGTACTTGGAAGTGAGAAGGCAGGTGCAGAGAGCACCGCGATCTGCCAGCGCTGTGCAGGCTGGAAAGGAAAGAGGGCTACCACTAGGATGTGCTGCAAATACAGGTTCCCAGGCGTCGACGGTAAGCTCCGGGGAAGCTCGTTGAGCTACAAGTGTTCTCTGGGCGAGACTTAGCTGAGAAGCTTTCCGTTCAGATTCAGGCTACCACGCAGCCCGAATGTGCTGCTCCCTAGCGCTGAGAGAGAAAGTGCAGAGCCCAGGCGTGTTTGGGTAGAGGCATTTGGGTGGAGCATTTCTCTGGCGGCACCGTGCTCTCTGGGCGACAAGTAGACACCGCTTCGACTCCGGCACAATGAAGGCGCAGAGCACGGAGCTGCTATGCGCACGGCACAGGCTGCAAGAGGAAGCGTGGCTGCCTCTCGCTTGTGTGCGGATTCACGTTAGCACTTGCAAACAGAAAGTTCCACCTGCGGCTACTTGTGCTGCTACCTAGTTCTCTTCCAGCTTTCCCTGGAAAGCATTGTGCCCAGCTTTATGCTCGGAGATGCAGAGATGACAGTGGTAGATGCAGCGGAGACTGGAAATACAGAGTGCAGCCGAGAGTTTCTGCTGCTTTGACGTGAGGCAAGGGGAAAGTGCAGCCCAGCAGAGGCTTTGACTTGTGGAGCCTTTTTCTTTGGCAGCAGCTGCTGCAAGCAGGCAAGGAAGCTGCGAGAGTGAAGAAGGGGACGGTCTGTCTATGGGAGAAGGGAGCTGCCGAGGCGCAGTGTGTTGTGCTCAGTTTCAAGGCTGCCTGGAGGAGGGGGGGACTTGAAGAACGCCTTCTTTCTGGACGCGTCCTTCTGCCTGGGCTCCAGCTGCATGCACTCTGCAGCACGGAGGGTTTAGGAACCTGCTTCTGGCCAGCTTGTGTCCACGAGTGCAAGGGCTGCGCCTTCCTTTCGGAAGCAGCCAGAGCCTTCTCAGCTGCAGCTGCTTGTGAAGCAGCTGTTGGCTGGACATTTGAAATTGGCTGCCCTCAGTGCATGAGCCCGGTGCCCAGCTGCTTGCTTCTTCGCCTTCTGTGCTCTGGGCAGAAGTGAAGCCCAGCCATGGCTTGGAGCTTTGCCGCTCTTCAGCGTGAACACTGCATGCAGCCACAGTGTGCTGTGCAGGGATTTTCATCAGCTCAACGTACAACAAGCATTTTCTTGCTGTTTCACGGAGTCCAAACAGTCCGTGTAGCTCTCGCTCAGCGAAAAGCGTTTGGAGAGAAACACTTGCTGCAGTAACTTTTCGCTGGGCAAGACTTTCACCACAGCACCCCAATTCGGGCAAGGAGCAGGAGAACGGAAGAGCATCTTTTCGTCCTGCCACGTTCTTCTGGGCGACACGCCTATCCGCCTCTTGGCTCCCTGCAAGGCTGTAAGCACGGCAGCGGTACTTGGAAGTGAGAAGGCAGGTGCAGAGAGCACCGCGATCTGCCAGCGCTGTGCAGGCTGTAAAGGAAAGAGGGCTACCACTAGGATGTGCTGCAAATACAGGTTCCCAGGCGTCGACGGTAAGCTCCGGGGAAGCTCGTTGAGCTACAGGTGTTCTCTGGGCGAGACTTAGCTGAGAAGCTTTCCGTTCAGATTCAGGCTACCACGCAGCCCGAATGTGCTGCTCCCTAGCGCTGAGAGAGAAAGTGCAGAGCCCAGGCGTGTTTGGGTAGAGGCATTTGGGTGGAGCATTTCTCTGGCGGCACCGTGCTCTCTGGGCGACAAGTAGACACCGCTTCGACTCCGGCACAATGAAGGCGCCGAGCACGGAGCTGCTATGCGCACGGCACAGGCTGCAAGAGGAAGCGTGGCTGCCTCTCGCTTGTGTGCGGATTCACGTTAGCACTTGCAAACAGAAAGTTCCACCTGCGGCTACTTGTGCTGCTACCTAGTTCTCTTCCAGCTTTCCCTGGAAAGCATTGTGCCCAGCTTTATGCTCGGAGATGCAGAGATGACAGTGGTAGATGCAGCGGAGACTGGAAATACAGAGTGCAGCCGAGAGTTTCTGCTGCTTTGACGTGAGGCAAGGGGAAAGTGCAGCCCAGCAGAGGCTTTGACTTGTGGAGCCTTTTTCTTTGGCAGCAGCTGCTGCAAGCAGGCAAGGAAGCTGCGAGAGTGAAGAAGGGGACGGTCTGTCTATGGGAGAAGGGAGCTGCCGAGGCGCAGTGTGTTGTGCTCAGTTTCAAGGCTGCCTGGAGGAGGGGGGTACTTGAAGAACGCCTTCTTTCTGGACGCGTCCTTCTGCCTGGGCTCCAGCTGCATGCACTCTGCAGCACGGAAGGTTTAGGAACCTGCTTCTGGCCAGCTTGTGTCCACGAGTGCAAGGGCTGCGCCTTCCTTTCGGAAGCAGCCAGAGCCTTCTCAGCTGCAGCTGCTTGTGAAGCAGCTGTTGGCTGGACATTTGAAATTGGCTGCCCTCAGTGCATGAGCCCGGTGCCCAGCTGCTTGCTTCTTCGCCTTCTGTGCTCTGGGCAGAAGTGAAGCCCAGCCATGGCTTGGAGCTTTGCCGCTCTTCAGCGTGAACACTGCATGCAGCCACAGTGTGCTGTGCAGGGATTTTCATCAGCTCAACGTACAACAAGCATTTTCTTGCTGTTTCACGGAGTCCAAACAGTCCGTGTAGCTCTCGCTCAGCGAAAAGCGTTTGGAGAGAAACACTTGCTGCAGTAACTTTTCGCTGGGCAAGACTTTCACCACAGCACCCCAATTCGGGCAAGGAGCAGGAGAACGGAAGAGCATCTTTTCGTCCTGCCACGTTCTTCTGGGCGACACGCCTATCCGCCTCTTGGCTCCCTGCAAGGCTGTAAGCACGGCAGCGGTACTTGGAAGTGAGAAGGCAGGTGCAGAGAGCACCGCGATCTGCCAGCGCTGTGCAGGCTGGAAAGGAAAGAGGGCTACCACTAGGATGTGCTGCAAATACAGGTTCCCAGGCGTCGACGGTAAGCTCCGGGGAAGCTCGTTGAGCTACAAGTGTTCTCTGGGCGAGACTTAGCTGAGAAGCTTTCCGTTCAGATTCAGGCTACCACGCAGCCCGAATGTGCTGCTCCCTAGCGCTGAGAGAGAAAGTGCAGAGCCCAGGCGTGTTTGGGTAGAGGCATTTGGGTGGAGCATTTCTCTGGCGGCACCGTGCTCTCTGGGCGACAAGTAGACACCGCTTCGACTCCGGCACAATGAAGGCGCAGAGCACGGAGCTGCTATGCGCACGGCACAGGCTGCAAGAGGAAGCGTGGCTGCCTCTCGCTTGTGTGCGGATTCACGTTAGCACTTGCAAACAGAAAGTTCCACCTGCGGCTACTTGTGCTGCTACCTAGTTCTCTTCCAGCTTTCCCTGGAAAGCATTGTGCCCAGCTTTATGCTCGGAGATGCAGAGATGACAGTGGTAGATGCAGCGGAGACTGGAAATACAGAGTGCAGCCGAGAGTTTCTGCTGCTTTGACGTGAGGCAAGGGGAAAGTGCAGCCCAGCAGAGGCTTTGACTTGTGGAGCCTTTTTCTTTGGCAGCAGCTGCTGCAAGCAGGCAAGGAAGCTGCGAGAGTGAAGAAGGGGACGGTCTGTCTATGGGAGAAGGGAGCTGCCGAGGCGCAGTGTGTTGTGCTCAGTTTCAAGGCTGCCTGGAGGAGGGGGGGACTTGAAGAACGCCTTCTTTCTGGACGCGTCCTTCTGCCTGGGCTCCAGCTGCATGCACTCTGCAGCACGGAGGGTTTAGGAACCTGCTTCTGGCCAGCTTGTGTCCACGAGTGCAAGGGCTGCGCCTTCCTTTCGGAAGCAGCCAGAGCCTTCTCAGCTGCAGCTGCTTGTGAAGCAGCTCTTGGCTGGACATTTGAAATTGGCTGCCCTCAGTGCATGAGCCCGGTGCCCAGCTGCTTGCTTCTTCGCCTTCTGTGCTCTGGGCAGAAGTGAAGCCCAGCCATGGCTTGGAGCTTTGCCGCTCTTCAGCGTGAACACTGCATGCAGCCACAGTGTGCTGTGCAGGGATTTTCATCAGCTCAACGTACAACAAGCATTTTCTTGCTGTTTCACGGAGTCCAAACAGTCCGTGTAGCTCTCGCTCAGCGAAAAGCGTTTGGAGAGAAACACTTGCTGCAGTAACTTTTCGCTGGGCAAGACTTTCACCACAGCACCCCAATTCGGGCAAGGAGCAGGAGAACGGAAGAGCATCTTTTCGTCCTGCCACGTTCTTCTGGGCGACACGCCTATCCGCCTCTTGGCTCCCTGCAAGGCTGTAAGCACGGCAGCGGTACTTGGAAGTGAGAAGGCAGGTGCAGAGAGCACCGCGATCTGCCAGCGCTGTGCAGGCTGGAAAGGAAAGAGGGCTACCACTAGGATGTGCTGCAAATACAGGTTCCCAGGCGTCGACGGTAAGCTCCGGGGAAGCTCGTTGAGCTACAAGTGTTCTCTGGGCGAGACTTAGCTGAGAAGCTTTCCGTTCAGATTCAGGCTACCACGCAGCCCGAATGTGCTGCTCCCTAGCGCTGAGAGAGAAAGTGCAGAGCCCAGGCGTGTTTGGGTAGAGGCATTTGGGTGGAGCATTTCTCTGGCGGCACCGTGCTCTCTGGGCGACAAGTAGACACCGCTTCGACTCCGGCACAATGAAGGCGCCGAGCACGGAGCTGCTATGCGCACGGCACAGGCTGCAAGAGGAAGCGTGGCTGCCTCTCGCTTGTGTGCGGATTCACGTTAGCACTTGCAAACAGAAAGTTCCACCTGCGGCTACTTGTGCTGCTACCTAGTTCTCTTCCAGCTTTCCCTGGAAAGCATTGTGCCCAGCTTTATGCTCGGAGATGCAGAGCTGACAGTGGTAGATGCAGCGGAGACTGGAAATACAGAGTGCAGCCGAGAGTTTCTGCTGCTTTGACGTGAGGCAAGGGGAAAGTGCAGCCCAGCAGAGGCTTTGACTTGTGGAGCCTTTTTCTTTGGCAGCAGCAGCTGCAAGCAGGCAAGGAAGCTGCGAGAGTGAAGAAGGGGACGGTCTGTCTATGGGAGAAGGGAGCTGCCGAGGCGCAGTGTGTTGTGCTCAGTTTCAAGGCTGCCTGGAGGAGGGGGGGACTTGAAGAACGCCTTCTTTCTGGACGCGTCCTTCTGCCTGGGCTCCAGCTGCATGCACTCTGCAGCACGGAGGGTTTAGGAACCTGCTTCTGGCCAGCTTGTGTCCACGAGTGCAAGGGCTGCGCCTTCCTTTCGGAAGCAGCCAGAGCCTTCTCAGCTGCAGCTGCTTGTGAAGCAGCTGTTGGCTGGACATTTGAAATTGGCTGCCCTCAGTGCATGAGCCCGGTGCCCAGCTGCTTGCTTCTTCGCCTTCTGTGCTCTGGGCAGAAGTGAAGCCCAGCCATGGCTTGGAGCTTTGCCGCTCTTCAGCGTGAACACTGCATGCAGCCACAGTGTGCTGTGCAGGGATTTTCATCAGCTCAACGTACAACAAGCATTTTCTTGCTGTTTCACGGAGTCCAAACAGTCCGTGTAGCTCTCGCTCAGCGAAAAGCGTTTGGAGAGAAACACTTGCTGCAGTAACTTTTCGCTGGGCAAGACTTTCACCACAGCACCCCAATTCGGGCAAGGAGCAGGAGAACGGAAGAGCATCTTTTCGTCCTGCCACGTTCTTCTGGGCGACACGCCTATCCGCCTCTTGGCTCCCTGCAAGGCTGTAAGCACGGCAGCGGTACTTGGAAGTGAGAAGGCAGGTGCAGAGAGCACCGCGATCTGCCAGCGCTGTGCAGGCTGTAAAGGAAAGAGGGCTACCACTAGGATGTGCTGCAAATACAGGTTCCCAGGCGTCGACGGTAAGCTCCGGGGAAGCTCGTTGAGCTACAGGTGTTCTCTGGGCGAGACTTAGCTGAGAAGCTTTCCGTTCAGATTCAGGCTACCACGCAGCCCGAATGTGCTGCTCCCTAGCGCTGAGAGAGAAAGTGCAGAGCCCAGGCGTGTTTGGGTAGAGGCATTTGGGTGGAGCATTTCTCTGGCGGCACCGTGCTCTCTGGGCGACAAGTAGACACCGCTTCGACTCCGGCACAATGAAGGCGCCGAGCACGGAGCTGCTATGCGCACGGCACAGGCTGCAAGAGGAAGCGTGGCTGCCTCTCGCTTGTGTGCGGATTCACGTTAGCACTTGCAAACAGAAAGTTCCACCTGCGGCTACTTGTGCTGCTACCTAGTTCTCTTCCAGCTTTCCCTGGAAAGCATTGTGCCCAGCTTTATGCTCGGAGATGCAGAGATGACAGTGGTAGATGCAGCGGAGACTGGAAATACAGAGTGCAGCCGAGAGTTTCTGCTGCTTTGACGTGAGGCAAGGGGAAAGTGCAGCCCAGCAGAGGCTTTGACTTGTGGAGCCTTTTTCTTTGGCAGCAGCTGCTGCAAGCAGGCAAGGAAGCTGCGAGAGTGAAGAAGGGGACGGTCTGTCTATGGGAGAAGGGAGCTGCCGAGGCGCAGTGTGTTGTGCTCAGTTTCAAGGCTGCCTGGAGGAGGGGGGTACTTGAAGAACGCCTTCTTTCTGGACGCGTCCTTCTGCCTGGGCTCCAGCTGCATGCACTCTGCAGCACGGAGGGTTTAGGAACCTGCTTCTGGCCAGCTTGTGTCCACGAGTGCAAGGGCTGCGCCTTCCTTTCGGAAGCAGCCAGAGCCTTCTCAGCTGCAGCTGCTTGTGAAGCAGCTCTTGGCTGGACATTTGAAATTGGCTGCCCTCAGTGCATGAGCCCGGTGCCCAGCTGCTTGCTTCTTCGCCTTCTGTGCTCTGGGCAGAAGTGAAGCCCAGCCATGGCTTGGAGCTTTGCCGCTCTTCAGCGTGAACACTGCATGCAGCCACAGTGTGCTGTGCAGGGATTTTCATCAGCTCAACGTACAACAAGCATTTTCTTGCTGTTTCACGGAGTCCAAACAGTCCGTGTAGCTCTCGCTCAGCGAAAAGCGTTTGGAGAGAAACACTTGCTGCAGTAACTTTTCGCTGGGCAAGACTTTCACCACAGCACCCCAATTCGGGCAAGGAGCAGGAGAACGGAAGAGCATCTTTTCGTCCTGCCACGTTCTTCTGGGCGACACGCCTATCCGCCTCTTGGCTCCCTGCAAGGCTGTAAGCATGGCAGCGGTACTTGGAAGTGAGAAGGCAGGTGCAGAGAGCACCGCGATCTGCCAGCGCTGTGCAGGCTGTAAAGGAAAGAGGGCTACCACTAGGATGTGCTGCAAATACAGGTTCCCAGGCGTCGACGGTAAGCTCCGGGGAAGCTCGTTGAGCTACAAGTGTTCTCTGGGCGAGACTTAGCTGAGAAGCTTTCCGTTCAGATTCAGGCTACCACGCAGCCCGAATGTGCTGCTCCCTAGCGCTGAGAGAGAAAGTGCAGAGCCCAGGCGTGTTTGGGTAGAGGCATTTGGGTGGAGCATTTCTCTGGCGGCACCGTGCTCTCTGGGCGACAAGTAGACACCGCTTCGACTCCGGCACAATGAAGGCGCAGAGCACGGAGCTGCTATGCGCACGGCACAGGCTGCAAGAGGAAGCGTGGCTGCCTCTCGCTTGTGTGCGGATTCACGTTAGCACTTGCAAACAGAAAGTTCCACCTGCGGCTACTTGTGCTGCTACCTAGTTCTCTTCCAGCTTTCCCTGGAAAGCATTGTGCCCAGCTTTATGCTCGGAGATGCAGAGATGACAGTGGTAGATGCAGCGGAGACTGGAAATACAGAGTGCAGCCGAGAGTTTCTGCTGCTTTGACGTGAGGCAAGGGGAAAGTGCAGCCCAGCAGAGGCTTTGACTTGTGGAGCCTTTTTCTTTGGCAGCAGCTGCTGCAAGCAGGCAAGGAAGCTGCGAGAGTGAAGAAGGGGACGGTCTGTCTATGGGAGAAGGGAGCTGCCGAGGCGCAGTGTGTTGTGCTCAGTTTCAAGGCTGCCTGGAGGAGGGGGGTACTTGAAGAACGCCTTCTTTCTGGACGCGTCCTTCTGCCTGGGCTCCAGCTGCATGCACTCTGCAGCACGGAGGGTTTAGGAACCTGCTTCTGGCCAGCTTGTGTCCACGAGTGCAAGGGCTGCGCCTTCCTTTCGGAAGCAGCCAGAGCCTTCTCAGCTGCAGCTGCTTGTGAAGCAGCTCTTGGCTGGACATTTGAAATTGGCTGCCCTCAGTGCATGAGCCCGGTGCCCAGCTGCTTGCTTCTTCGCCTTCTGTGCTCTGGGCAGAAGTGAAGCCCAGCCATGGCTTGGAGCTTTGCCGCTCTTCAGCGTGAACACTGCATGCAGCCACAGTGTGCTGTGCAGGGATTTTCATCAGCTCAACGTACAACAAGCATTTTCTTGCTGTTTCACGGAGTCCAAACAGTCCGTGTAGCTCTCGCTCAGCGAAAAGCGTTTGGAGAGAAACACTTGCTGCAGTAACTTTTCGCTGGGCAAGACTTTCACCACAGCACCCCAATTCGGGCAAGGAGCAGGAGAACGGAAGAGCATCTTTTCGTCCTGCCACGTTCTTCTGGGCGACACGCCTATCCGCCTCTTGGCTCCCTGCAAGGCTGTAAGCACGGCAGCGGTACTTGGAAGTGAGAAGGCAGGTGCAGAGAGCACCGCGATCTGCCAGCGCTGTGCAGGCTGTAAAGGAAAGAGGGCTACCACTAGGATGTGCTGCAAATACAGGTTCCCAGGCGTCGACGGTAAGCTCCGGGGAAGCTCGTTGAGCTACAAGTGTTCTCTGGGCGAGACTTAGCTGAGAAGCTTTCCGTTCAGATTCAGGCTACCACGCAGCCCGAATGTGCTGCTCCCTAGCGCTGAGAGAGAAAGTGCAGAGCCCAGGCGTGTTTGGGTAGAGGCATTTGGGTGGAGCATTTCTCTGGCGGCACCGTGCTCTCTGGGCGACAAGTAGACACCGCTTCGACTCCGGCACAATGAAGGCGCAGAGCACGGAGCTGCTATGCGCACGGCACAGGCTGCAAGAGGAAGCGTGGCTGCCTCTCGCTTGTGTGCGGATTCACGTTAGCACTTGCAAACAGAAAGTTCCACCTGCGGCTACTTGTGCTGCTACCTAGTTCTCTTCCAGCTTTCCCTGGAAAGCATTGTGCCCAGCTTTATGCTCGGAGATGCAGAGCTGACAGTGGTAGATGCAGCGGAGACTGGAAATACAGAGTGCAGCCGAGAGTTTCTGCTGCTTTGACGTGAGGCAAGGGGAAAGTGCAGCCCAGCAGAGGCTTTGACTTGTGGAGCCTTTTTCTTTGGCAGCAGCTGCTGCAAGCAGGCAAGGAAGCTGCGAGAGTGAAGAAGGGGACGGTCTGTCTATGGGAGAAGGGAGCTGCCGAGGCGCAGTGTGTTGTGCTCAGTTTCAAGGCTGCCTGGAGGAGGGGGGTACTTGAAGAACGCCTTCTTTCTGGACGCGTCCTTCTGCCTGGGCTCCAGCTGCATGCACTCTGCAGCACGGAAGGTTTAGGAACCTGCTTCTGGCCAGCTTGTGTCCACGAGTGCAAGGGCTGCGCCTTCCTTTCGGAAGCAGCCAGAGCCTTCTCAGCTGCAGCTGCTTGTGAAGCAGCTCTTGGCTGGACATTTGAAATTGGCTGCCCTCAGTGCATGAGCCCGGTGCCCAGCTGCTTGCTTCTTCGCCTTCTGTGCTCTGGGCAGAAGTGAAGCCCAGCCATGGCTTGGAGCTTTGCCGCTCTTCAGCGTGAACACTGCATGCAGCCACAGTGTGCTGTGCAGGGATTTTCATCAGCTCAACGTACAACAAGCATTTTCTTGCTGTTTCACGGAGTCCAAACAGTCCGTGTAGCTCTCGCTCAGCGAAAAGCGTTTGGAGAGAAACACTTGCTGCAGTAACTTTTCGCTGGGCAAGACTTTCACCACAGCACCCCAATTCGGGCAAGGAGCAGGAGAACGGAAGAGCATCTTTTCGTCCTGCCACGTTCTTCTGGGCGACACGCCTATCCGCCTCTTGGCTCCCTGCAAGGCTGTAAGCACGGCAGCGGTACTTGGAAGTGAGAAGGCAGGTGCAGAGAGCACCGCGATCTGCCAGCGCTGTGCAGGCTGGAAAGGAAAGAGGGCTACCACTAGGATGTGCTGCAAATACAGGTTCCCAGGCGTCGACGGTAAGCTCCGGGGAAGCTCGTTGAGCTACAAGTGTTCTCTGGGCGAGACTTAGCTGAGAAGCTTTCCGTTCAGATTCAGGCTACCACGCAGCCCGAATGTGCTGCTCCCTAGCGCTGAGAGAGAAAGTGCAGAGCCCAGGCGTGTTTGGGTAGAGGCATTTGGGTGGAGCATTTCTCTGGCGGCACCGTGCTCTCTGGGCGACAAGTAGACACCGCTTCGACTCCGGCACAATGAAGGCGCAGAGCACGGAGCTGCTATGCGCACGGCACAGGCTGCAAGAGGAAGCGTGGCTGCCTCTCGCTTGTGTGCGGATTCACGTTAGCACTTGCAAACAGAAAGTTCCACCTGCGGCTACTTGTGCTGCTACCTAGTTCTCTTCCAGCTTTCCCTGGAAAGCATTGTGCCCAGCTTTATGCTCGGAGATGCAGAGATGACAGTGGTAGATGCAGCGGAGACTGGAAATACAGAGTGCAGCCGAGAGTTTCTGCTGCTTTGACGTGAGGCAAGGGGAAAGTGCAGCCCAGCAGAGGCTTTGACTTGTGGAGCCTTTTTCTTTGGCAGCAGCTGCTGCAAGCAGGCAAGGAAGCTGCGAGAGTGAAGAAGGGGACGGTCTGTCTATGGGAGAAGGGAGCTGCCGAGGCGCAGTGTGTTGTGCTCAGTTTCAAGGCTGCCTGGAGGAGGGGGGGACTTGAAGAACGCCTTCTTTCTGGACGCGTCCTTCTGCCTGGGCTCCAGCTGCATGCACTCTGCAGCACGGAGGGTTTAGGAACCTGCTTCTGGCCAGCTTGTGTCCACGAGTGCAAGGGCTGCGCCTTCCTTTCGGAAGCAGCCAGAGCCTTCTCAGCTGCAGCTGCTTGTGAAGCAGCTCTTGGCTGGACATTTGAAATTGGCTGCCCTCAGTGCATGAGCCCGGTGCCCAGCTGCTTGCTTCTTCGCCTTCTGTGCTCTGGGCAGAAGTGAAGCCCAGCCATGGCTTGGAGCTTTGCCGCTCTTCAGCGTGAACACTGCATGCAGCCACAGTGTGCTGTGCAGGGATTTTCATCAGCTCAACGTACAACAAGCATTTTCTTGCTGTTTCACGGAGTCCAAACTGTCCGTGTAGCTCTCGCTCAGCGAAAAGCGTTTGGAGAGAAACACTTGCTGCAGTAACTTTTCGCTGGGCAAGACTTTCACCACAGCACCCCAATTCGGGCAAGGAGCAGGAGAACGGAAGAGCATCTTTTCGTCCTGCCACGTTCTTCTGGGCGACACGCCTATCCGCCTCTTGGCTCCCTGCAAGGCTGTAAGCACGGCAGCGGTACTTGGAAGTGAGAAGGCAGGTGCAGAGAGCACCGCGATCTGCCAGCGCTGTGCAGGCTGGAAAGGAAAGAGGGCTACCACTAGGATGTGCTGCAAATACAGGTTCCCAGGCGTCGACGGTAAGCTCCGGGGAAGCTCGTTGAGCTACAAGTGTTCTCTGGGCGAGACTTAGCTGAGAAGCTTTCCGTTCAGATTCAGGCTACCACGCAGCCCGAATGTGCTGCTCCCTAGCGCTGAGAGAGAAAGTGCAGAGCCCAGGCGTGTTTGGGTAGAGGCATTTGGGTGGAGCATTTCTCTGGCGGCACCGTGCTCTCTGGGCGACAAGTAGACACCGCTTCGACTCCGGCACAATGAAGGCGCAGAGCACGGAGCTGCTATGCGCACGGCACAGGCTGCAAGAGGAAGCGTGGCTGCCTCTCGCTTGTGTGCGGATTCACGTTAGCACTTGCAAACAGAAAGTTCCACCTGCGGCTACTTGTGCTGCTACCTATTTCTCTTCCAGCTTTCCCTGGAAAGCATTGTGCCCAGCTTTATGCTCGGAGATGCAGAGATGACAGTGGTAGATGCAGCGGAGACTGGAAATACAGAGTGCAGCCGAGAGTTTCTGCTGCTTTGACGTGAGGCAAGGGGAAAGTGCAGCCCAGCAGAGGCTTTGACTTGTGGAGCCTTTTTCTTTGGCAGCAGCTGCTGCAAGCAGGCAAGGAAGCTGCGAGAGTGAAGAAGGGGACGGTCTGTCTATGGGAGAAGGGAGCTGCCGAGGCGCAGTGTGTTGTGCTCAGTTTCAAGGCTGCCTGGAGGAGGGGGGGACTTGAAGAACGCCTTCTTTCTGGACGCGTCCTTCTGCCTGGGCTCCAGCTGCATGCACTCTGCAGCACGGAGGGTTTAGGAACCTGCTTCTGGCCAGCTTGTGTCCACGAGTGCAAGGGCTGCGCCTTCCTTTCGGAAGCAGCCAGAGCCTTCTCAGCTGCAGCTGCTTGTGAAGCAGCTCTTGGCTGGACATTTGAAATTGGCTGCCCTCAGTGCATGAGCCCGGTGCCCAGCTGCTTGCTTCTTCGCCTTCTGTGCTCTGGGCAGAAGTGAAGCCCAGCCATGGCTTGGAGCTTTGCCGCTCTTCAGCGTGAACACTGCATGCAGCCACAGTGTGCTGTGCAGGGATTTTCATCAGCTCAACGTACAACAAGCATTTTCTTGCTGTTTCACGGAGTCCAAACAGTCCGTGTAGCTCTCGCTCAGCGAAAAGCGTTTGGAGAGAAACACTTGCTGCAGTAACTTTTCGCTGGGCAAGACTTTCACCACAGCACCCCAATTCGGGCAAGGAGCAGGAGAACGGAAGAGCATCTTTTCGTCCTGCCACGTTCTTCTGGGCGACACGCCTATCCGCCTCTTGGCTCCCTGCAAGGCTGTAAGCATGGCAGCGGTACTTGGAAGTGAGAAGGCAGGTGCAGAGAGCACCGCGATCTGCCAGCGCTGTGCAGGCTGGAAAGGAAAGAGGGCTACCACTAGGATGTGCTGCAAATACAGGTTCCCAGGCGTCGACGGTAAGCTCCGGGGAAGCTCGTTGAGCTACAAGTGTTCTCTGGGCGAGACTTAGCTGAGAAGCTTTCCGTTCAGATTCAGGCTACCACGCAGCCCGAATGTGCTGCTCCCTAGCGCTGAGAGAGAAAGTGCAGAGCCCAGGCGTGTTTGGGTAGAGGCATTTGGGTGGAGCATTTCTCTGGCGGCACCGTGCTCTCTGGGCGACAAGTAGACACCGCTTCGACTCCGGCACAATGAAGGCGCAGAGCACGGAGCTGCTATGCGCACGGCACAGGCTGCAAGAGGAAGCGTGGCTGCCTCTCGCTTGTGTGCGGATTCACGTTAGCACTTGCAAACAGAAAGTTCCACCTGCGGCTACTTGTGCTGCTACCTAGTTCTCTTCCAGCTTTCCCTGGAAAGCATTGTGCCCAGCTTTATGCTCGGAGATGCAGAGATGACAGTGGTAGATGCAGCGGAGACTGGAAATACAGAGTGCAGCCGAGAGTTTCTGCTGCTTTGACGTGAGGCAAGGGGAAAGTGCAGCCCAGCAGAGGCTTTGACTTGTGGAGCCTTTTTCTTTGGCAGCAGCTGCTGCAAGCAGGCAAGGAAGCTGCGAGAGTGAAGAAGGGGACGGTCTGTCTATGGGAGAAGGGAGCTGCCGAGGCGCAGTGTGTTGTGCTCAGTTTCAAGGCTGCCTGGAGGAGGGGGGGACTTGAAGAACGCCTTCTTTCTGGACGCGTCCTTCTGCCTGGGCTCCAGCTGCATGCACTCTGCAGCACGGAGGGTTTAGGAACCTGCTTCTGGCCAGCTTGTGTCCACGAGTGCAAGGGCTGCGCCTTCCTTTCGGAAGCAGCCAGAGCCTTCTCAGCTGCAGCTGCTTGTGAAGCAGCTGTTGGCTGGACATTTGAAATTGGCTGCCCTCAGTGCATGAGCCCGGTGCCCAGCTGCTTGCTTCTTCGCCTTCTGTGCTCTGGGCAGAAGTGAAGCCCAGCCATGGCTTGGAGCTTTGCCGCTCTTCAGCGTGAACACTGCATGCAGCCACAGTGTGCTGTGCAGGGATTTTCATCAGCTCAACGTACAACAAGCATTTTCTTGCTGTTTCACGGAGTCCAAACAGTCCGTGTAGCTCTCGCTCAGCGAAAAGCGTTTGGAGAGAAACACTTGCTGCAGTAACTTTTCGCTGGGCAAGACTTTCACCACAGCACCCCAATTCGGGCAAGGAGCAGGAGAACGGAAGAGCATCTTTTCGTCCTGCCACGTTCTTCTGGGCGACACGCCTATCCGCCTCTTGGCTCCCTGCAAGGCTGTAAGCACGGCAGCGGTACTTGGAAGTGAGAAGGCAGGTGCAGAGAGCACCGCGATCTGCCAGCGCTGTGCAGGCTGGAAAGGAAAGAGGGCTACCACTAGGATGTGCTGCAAATACAGGTTCCCAGGCGTCGACGGTAAGCTCCGGGGAAGCTCGTTGAGCTACAAGTGTTCTCTGGGCGAGACTTAGCTGAGAAGCTTTCCGTTCAGATTCAGGCTACCACGCAGCCCGAATGTGCTGCTCCCTAGCGCTGAGAGAGAAAGTGCAGAGCCCAGGCGTGTTTGGGTAGAGGCATTTGGGTGGAGCATTTCTCTGGCGGCACCGTGCTCTCTGGGCGACAAGTAGACACCGCTTCGACTCCGGCACAATGAAGGCGCCGAGCACGGAGCTGCTATGCGCACGGCACAGGCTGCAAGAGGAAGCGTGGCTGCCTCTCGCTTGTGTGCGGATTCACGTTAGCACTTGCAAACAGAAAGTTCCACCTGCGGCTACTTGTGCTGCTACCTGGTTCTCTTCCAGCTTTCCCTGGAAAGCATTGTGCCCAGCTTTATGCTCGGAGATGCAGAGATGACAGTGGTAGATGCAGCGGAGACTGGAAATACAGAGTGCAGCCGAGAGTTTCTGCTGCTTTGACGTGAGGCAAGGGGAAAGTGCAGCCCAGCAGAGGCTTTGACTTGTGGAGCCTTTTTCTTTGGCAGCAGCTGCTGCAAGCAGGCAAGGAAGCTGCGAGAGTGAAGAAGGGGACGGTCTGTCTATGGGAGAAGGGAGCTGCCGAGGCGCAGTGTGTTGTGCTCAGTTTCAAGGCTGCCTGGAGGAGGGGGGGACTTGAAGAACGCCTTCTTTCTGGACGCGTCCTTCTGCCTGGGCTCCAGCTGCATGCACTCTGCAGCACGGAGGGTTTAGGAACCTGCTTCTGGCCAGCTTGTGTCCACGAGTGCAAGGGCTGCGCCTTCCTTTCGGAAGCAGCCAGAGCCTTCTCAGCTGCAGCTGCTTGTGAAGCAGCTCTTGGCTGGACATTTGAAATTGGCTGCCCTCAGTGCATGAGCCCGGTGCCCAGCTGCTTGCTTCTTCGCCTTCTGTGCTCTGGGCAGAAGTGAAGCCCAGCCATGGCTTGGAGCTTTGCCGCTCTTCAGCGTGAACACTGCATGCAGCCACAGTGTGCTGTGCAGGGATTTTCATCAGCTCAACGTACAACAAGCATTTTCTTGCTGTTTCACGGAGTCCAAACAGTCCGTGTAGCTCTCGCTCAGCGAAAAGCGTTTGGAGAGAAACACTTGCTGCAGTAACTTTTCGCTGGGCAAGACTTTCACCACAGCACCCCAATTCGGGCAAGGAGCAGGAGAACGGAAGAGCATCTTTTCGTCCTGCCACGTTCTTCTGGGCGACACGCCTATCCGCCTCTTGGCTCCCTGCAAGGCTGTAAGCACGGCAGCGGTACTTGGAAGTGAGAAGGCAGGTGCAGAGAGCACCGCGATCTGCCAGCGCTGTGCAGGCTGGAAAGGAAAGAGGGCTACCACTAGGATGTGCTGCAAATACAGGTTCCCAGGCGTCGACGGTAAGCTCCGGGGAAGCTCGTTGAGCTACAAGTGTTCTCTGGGCGAGACTTAGCTGAGAAGCTTTCCGTTCAGATTCAGGCTACCACGCAGCCCGAATGTGCTGCTCCCTAGCGCTGAGAGAGAAAGTGCAGAGCCCAGGCGTGTTTGGGTAGAGGCATTTGGGTGGAGCATTTCTCTGGCGGCACCGTGCTCTCTGGGCGACAAGTAGACACCGCTTCGACTCCGGCACAATGAAGGCGCCGAGCACGGAGCTGCTATGCGCACGGCACAGGCTGCAAGAGGAAGCGTGGCTGCCTCTCGCTTGTGTGCGGATTCACGTTAGCACTTGAAAACAGAAAGTTCCACCTGCGGCTACTTGTGCTGCTACCTAGTTCTCTTCCAGCTTTCCCTGGAAAGCATTGTGCCCAGCTTTATGCTCGGAGATGCAGAGCTGACAGTGGTAGATGCAGCGGAGACTGGAAATACAGAGTGCAGCCGAGAGTTTCTGCTGCTTTGACGTGAGGCAAGGGGAAAGTGCAGCCCAGCAGAGGCTTTGACTTGTGGAGCCTTTTTCTTTGGCAGCAGCAGCTGCAAGCAGGCAAGGAAGCTGCGAGAGTGAAGAAGGGGACGGTCTGTCTATGGGAGAAGGGAGCTGCCGAGGCGCAGTGTGTTGTGCTCAGTTTCAAGGCTGCCTGGAGGAGGGGGGGACTTGAAGAACGCCTTCTTTCTGGACGCGTCCTTCTGCCTGGGCTCCAGCTGCATGCACTCTGCAGCACGGAGGGTTTAGGAACCTGCTTCTGGCCAGCTTGTGTCCACGAGTGCAAGGGCTGCGCCTTCCTTTCGGAAGCAGCCAGAGCCTTCTCAGCTGCAGCTGCTTGTGAAGCAGCTCTTGGCTGGACATTTGAAATTGGCTGCCCTCAGTGCATGAGCCCGGTGCCCAGCTGCTTGCTTCTTCGCCTTCTGTGCTCTGGGCAGAAGTGAAGCCCAGCCATGGCTTGGAGCTTTGCCGCTCTTCAGCGTGAACACTGCATGCAGCCACAGTGTGCTGTGCAGGGATTTTCATCAGCTCAACGTACAACAAGCATTTTCTTGCTGTTTCACGGAGTCCAAACAGTCCGTGTAGCTCTCGCTCAGCGAAAAGCGTTTGGAGAGAAACACTTGCTGCAGTAACTTTTCGCTGGGCAAGACTTTCACCACAGCACCCCAATTCGGGCAAGGAGCAGGAGAACGGAAGAGCATCTTTTCGTCCTGCCACGTTCTTCTGGGCGACACGCCTATCCGCCTCTTGGCTCCCTGCAAGGCTGTAAGCACGGCAGCGGTACTTGGAAGTGAGAAGGCAGGTGCAGAGAGCACCGCGATCTGCCAGCGCTGTGCAGGCTGTAAAGGAAAGAGGGCTACCACTAGGATGTGCTGCAAATACAGGTTCCCAGGCGTCGACGGTAAGCTCCGGGGAAGCTCGTTGAGCTACAGGTGTTCTCTGGGCGAGACTTAGCTGAGAAGCTTTCCGTTCAGATTCAGGCTACCACGCAGCCCGAATGTGCTGCTCCCTAGCGCTGAGAGAGAAAGTGCAGAGCCCAGGCGTGTTTGGGTAGAGGCATTTGGGTGGAGCATTTCTCTGGCGGCACCGTGCTCTCTGGGCGACAAGTAGACACCGCTTCGACTCCGGCACAATGAAGGCGCCGAGCACGGAGCTGCTATGCGCACGGCACAGGCTGCAAGAGGAAGCGTGGCTGCCTCTCGCTTGTGTGCGGATTCACGTTAGCACTTGCAAACAGAAAGTTCCACCTGCGGCTACTTGTGCTGCTACCTAGTTCTCTTCCAGCTTTCCCTGGAAAGCATTGTGCCCAGCTTTATGCTCGGAGATGCAGAGATGACAGTGGTAGATGCAGCGGAGACTGGAAATACAGAGTGCAGCCGAGAGTTTCTGCTGCTTTGACGTGAGGCAAGGGGAAAGTGCAGCCCAGCAGAGGCTTTGACTTGTGGAGCCTTTTTCTTTGGCAGCAGCTGCTGCAAGCAGGCAAGGAAGCTGCGAGAGTGAAGAAGGGGACGGTCTGTCTATGGGAGAAGGGAGCTGCCGAGGCGCAGTGTGTTGTGCTCAGTTTCAAGGCTGCCTGGAGGAGGGGGGTACTTGAAGAACGCCTTCTTTCTGGACGCGTCCTTCTGCCTGGGCTCCAGCTGCATGCACTCTGCAGCACGGAAGGTTTAGGAACCTGCTTCTGGCCAGCTTGTGTCCACGAGTGCAAGGGCTGCGCCTTCCTTTCGGAAGCAGCCAGAGCCTTCTCAGCTGCAGCTGCTTGTGAAGCAGCTCTTGGCTGGACACTTGAAATTGGCTGCCCTCAGTGCATGAGCCCGGTGCCCAGCTGCTTGCTTCTTCGCCTTCTGTGCTCTGGGCAGAAGTGAAGCCCAGCCATGGCTTGGAGCTTTGCCGCTCTTCAGCGTGAACACTGCATGCAGCCACAGTGTGCTGTGCAGGGATTTTCATCAGCTCAACGTACAACAAGCATTTTCTTGCTGTTTCACGGAGTCCAAACAGTCCGTGTAGCTCTCGCTCAGCGAAAAGCGTTTGGAGAGAAACACTTGCTGCAGTAACTTTTCGCTGGGCAAGACTTTCACCACAGCACCCCAATTCGGGCAAGGAGCAGGAGAACGGAAGAGCATCTTTTCGTCCTGCCACGTTCTTCTGGGCGACACGCCTATCCGCCTCTTGGCTCCCTGCAAGGCTGTAAGCACGGCAGCGGTACTTGGAAGTGAGAAGGCAGGTGCAGAGAGCACCGCGATCTGCCAGCGCTGTGCAGGCTGGAAAGGAAAGAGGGCTACCACTAGGATGTGCTGCAAATACAGGTTCCCAGGCGTCGACGGTAAGCTCCGGGGAAGCTCGTTGAGCTACAAGTGTTCTCTGGGCGAGACTTAGCTGAGAAGCTTTCCGTTCAGATTCAGGCTACCACGCAGCCCGAATGTGCTGCTCCCTAGCGCTGAGAGAGAAAGTGCAGAGCCCAGGCGTGTTTGGGTAGAGGCATTTGGGTGGAGCATTTCTCTGGCGGCACCGTGCTCTCTGGGCGACAAGTAGACACCGCTTCGACTCCGGCACAATGAAGGCGCAGAGCACGGAGCTGCTATGCGCACGGCACAGGCTGCAAGAGGAAGCGTGGCTGCCTCTCGCTTGTGTGCGGATTCACGTTAGCACTTGCAAACAGAAAGTTCCACCTGCGGCTACTTGTGCTGCTACCTAGTTCTCTTCCAGCTTTCCCTGGAAAGCATTGTGCCCAGCTTTATGCTCGGAGATGCAGAGATGACAGTGGTAGATGCAGCGGAGACTGGAAATACAGAGTGCAGCCGAGAGTTTCTGCTGCTTTGACGTGAGGCAAGGGGAAAGTGCAGCCCAGCAGAGGCTTTGACTTGTGGAGCCTTTTTCTTTGGCAGCAGCTGCTGCAAGCAGGCAAGGAAGCTGCGAGAGTGAAGAAGGGGACGGTCTGTCTATGGGAGAAGGGAGCTGCCGAGGCGCAGTGTGTTGTGCTCAGTTTCAAGGCTGCCTGGAGGAGGGGGGGACTTGAAGAACGCCTTCTTTCTGGACGCGTCCTTCTGCCTGGGCTCCAGCTGCATGCACTCTGCAGCACGGAGGGTTTAGGAACCTGCTTCTGGCCAGCTTGTGTCCACGAGTGCAAGGGCTGCGCCTTCCTTTCGGAAGCAGCCAGAGCCTTCTCAGCTGCAGCTGCTTGTGAAGCAGCTCTTGGCTGGACATTTGAAATTGGCTGCCCTCAGTGCATGAGCCCGGTGCCCAGCTGCTTGCTTCTTCGCCTTCTGTGCTCTGGGCAGAAGTGAAGCCCAGCCATGGCTTGGAGCTTTGCCGCTCTTCAGCGTGAACACTGCATGCAGCCACAGTGTGCTGTGCAGGGATTTTCATCAGCTCAACGTACAACAAGCATTTTCTTGCTGTTTCACGGAGTCCAAACAGTCCGTGTAGCTCTCGCTCAGCGAAAAGCGTTTGGAGAGAAACACTTGCTGCAGTAACTTTTCGCTGGGCAAGACTTTCACCACAGCACCCCAATTCGGGCAAGGAGCAGGAGAACGGAAGAGCATCTTTTCGTCCTGCCACGTTCTTCTGGGCGACACGCCTATCCGCCTCTTGGCTCCCTGCAAGGCTGTAAGCATGGCAGCGGTACTTGGAAGTGAGAAGGCAGGTGCAGAGAGCACCGCGATCTGCCAGCGCTGTGCAGGCTGTAAAGGAAAGAGGGCTACCACTAGGATGTGCTGCAAATACAGGTTCCCAGGCGTCGACGGTAAGCTCCGGGGAAGCTCGTTGAGCTACAAGTGTTCTCTGGGCGAGACTTAGCTGAGAAGCTTTCCGTTCAGATTCAGGCTACCACGCAGCCCGAATGTGCTGCTCCCTAGCGCTGAGAGAGAAAGTGCAGAGCCCAGGCGTGTTTGGGTAGAGGCATTTGGGTGGAGCATTTCTCTGGCGGCACCGTGCTCTCTGGGCGACAAGTAGACACCGCTTCGACTCCGGCACAATGAAGGCGCAGAGCACGGAGCTGCTATGCGCACGGCACAGGCTGCAAGAGGAAGCGTGGCTGCCTCTCGCTTGTGTGCGGATTCACGTTAGCACTTGCAAACAGAAAGTTCCACCTGCGGCTACTTGTGCTGCTACCTAGTTCTCTTCCAGCTTTCCCTGGAAAGCATTGTGCCCAGCTTTATGCTCGGAGATGCAGAGATGACAGTGGTAGATGCAGCGGAGACTGGAAATACAGAGTGCAGCCGAGAGTTTCTGCTGCTTTGACGTGAGGCAAGGGGAAAGTGCAGCCCAGCAGAGGCTTTGACTTGTGGAGCCTTTTTCTTTGGCAGCAGCTGCTGCAAGCAGGCAAGGAAGCTGCGAGAGTGAAGAAGGGGACGGTCTGTCTATGGGAGAAGGGAGCTGCCGAGGCGCAGTGTGTTGTGCTCAGTTTCAAGGCTGCCTGGAGGAGGGGGGGACTTGAAGAACGCCTTCTTTCTGGACGCGTCCTTCTGCCTGGGCTCCAGCTGCATGCACTCTGCAGCACGGAAGGTTTAGGAACCTGCTTCTGGCCAGCTTGTGTCCACGAGTGCAAGGGCTGCGCCTTCCTTTCGGAAGCAGCCAGAGCCTTCTCAGCTGCAGCTGCTTGTGAAGCAGCTCTTGGCTGGACATTTGAAATTGGCTGCCCTCAGTGCATGAGCCCGGTGCCCAGCTGCTTGCTTCTTCGCCTTCTGTGCTCTGGGCAGAAGTGAAGCCCAGCCATGGCTTGGAGCTTTGCCGCTCTTCAGCGTGAACACTGCATGCAGCCACAGTGTGCTGTGCAGGGATTTTCATCAGCTCAACGTACAACAAGCATTTTCTTGCTGTTTCACGGAGTCCAAACAGTCCGTGTAGCTCTCGCTCAGCGAAAAGCGTTTGGAGAGAAACACTTGCTGCAGTAACTTTTCGCTGGGCAAGACTTTCACCACAGCACCCCAATTCGGGCAAGGAGCAGGAGAACGGAAGAGCATCTTTTCGTCCTGCCACGTTCTTCTGGGCGACACGCCTATCCGCCTCTTGGCTCCCTGCAAGGCTGTAAGCACGGCAGCGGTACTTGGAAGTGAGAAGGCAGGTGCAGAGAGCACCGCGATCTGCCAGCGCTGTGCAGGCTGGAAAGGAAAGAGGGCTACCACTAGGATGTGCTGCAAATACAGGTTCCCAGGCGTCGACGGTAAGCTCCGGGGAAGCTCGTTGAGCTACAAGTGTTCTCTGGGCGAGACTTAGCTGAGAAGCTTTCCGTTCAGATTCAGGCTACCACGCAGCCCGAATGTGCTGCTCCCTAGCGCTGAGAGAGAAAGTGCAGAGCCCAGGCGTGTTTGGGTAGAGGCATTTGGGTGGAGCATTTCTCTGGCGGCACCGTGCTCTCTGGGCGACAAGTAGACACCGCTTCCACTCCGGCACAATGAAGGCGCAGAGCACGGAGCTGCTATGCGCACGGCACAGGCTGCAAGAGGAAGCGTGGCTGCCTCTCGCTTGTGTGCGGATTCACGTTAGCACTTGCAAACAGAAAGTTCCACCTGCGGCTACTTGTGCTGCTACCTAGTTCTCTTCCAGCTTTCCCTGGAAAGCATTGTGCCCAGCTTTATGCTCGGAGATGCAGAGATGACAGTGGTAGATGCAGCGGAGACTGGAAATACAGAGTGCAGCCGAGAGTTTCTGCTGCTTTGACGTGAGGCAAGGGGAAAGTGCAGCCCAGCAGAGGCTTTGACTTGTGGAGCCTTTTTCTTTGGCAGCAGCTGCTGCAAGCAGGCAAGGAAGCTGCGAGAGTGAAGAAGGGGACGGTCTGTCTATGGGAGAAGGGAGCTGCCGAGGCGCAGTGTGTTGTGCTCAGTTTCAAGGCTGCCTGGAGGAGGGGGGTACTTGAAGAACGCCTTCTTTCTGGACGCGTCCTTCTGCCTGGGCTCCAGCTGCATGCACTCTGCAGCACGGAGGGTTTAGGAACCTGCTTCTGGCCAGCTTGTGTCCACGAGTGCAAGGGCTGCGCCTTCCTTTCGGAAGCAGCCAGAGCCTTCTCAGCTGCAGCTGCTTGTGAAGCAGCTCTTGGCTGGACATTTGAAATTGGCTGCCCTCAGTGCATGAGCCCGGTGCCCAGCTGCTTGCTTCTTCGCCTTCTGTGCTCTGGGCAGAAGTGAAGCCCAGCCATGGCTTGGAGCTTTGCCGCTCTTCAGCGTGAACACTGCATGCAGCCACAGTGTGCTGTGCAGGGATTTTCATCAGCTCAACGTACAACAAGCATTTTCTTGCTGTTTCACCGAGTCCAAACTGTCCGTGTAGCTCTCGCTCAGCGAAAAGCGTTTGGAGAGAAACACTTGCTGCAGTAACTTTTCGCTGGGCAAGACTTTCACCACAGCACCCCAATTCGGGCAAGGAGCAGGAGAACGGAAGAGCATCTTTTCGTCCTGCCACGTTCTTCTGGGCGACACGCCTATCCGCCTCTTGGCTCCCTGCAAGGCTGTAAGCACGGCAGCGGTACTTGGAAGTGAGAAGGCAGGTGCAGAGAGCACCGCGATCTGCCAGCGCTGTGCAGGCTGGAAAGGAAAGAGGGCTACCACTAGGATGTGCTGCAAATACAGGTTCCCAGGCGTCGACGGTAAGCTCCGGGGAAGCTCGTTGAGCTACAAGTGTTCTCTGGGCGAGACTTAGCTGAGAAGCTTTCCGTTCAGATTCAGGCTACCACGCAGCCCGAATGTGCTGCTCCCTAGCGCTGAGAGAGAAAGTGCAGAGCCCAGGCGTGTTTGGGTAGAGGCATTTGGGTGGAGCATTTCTCTGGCGGCACCGTGCTCTCTGGGCGACAAGTAGACACCGCTTCGACTCCGGCACAATGAAGGCGCAGAGCACGGAGCTGCTATGCGCACGGCACAGGCTGCAAGAGGAAGCGTGGCTGCCTCTCGCTTGTGTGCGGATTCACGTTAGCACTTGCAAACAGAAAGTTCCACCTGCGGCTACTTGTGCTGCTACCTATTTCTCTTCCAGCTTTCCCTGGAAAGCATTGTGCCCAGCTTTATGCTCGGAGATGCAGAGATGACAGTGGTAGATGCAGCGGAGACTGGAAATACAGAGTGCAGCCGAGAGTTTCTGCTGCTTTGACGTGAGGCAAGGGGAAAGTGCAGCCCAGCAGAGGCTTTGACTTGTGGAGCCTTTTTCTTTGGCAGCAGCTGCTGCAAGCAGGCAAGGAAGCTGCGAGAGTGAAGAAGGGGACGGTCTGTCTATGGGAGAAGGGAGCTGCCGAGGCGCAGTGTGTTGTGCTCAGTTTCAAGGCTGCCTGGAGGAGGGGGGGACTTGAAGAACGCCTTCTTTCTGGACGCGTCCTTCTGCCTGGGCTCCAGCTGCATGCACTCTGCAGCACGGAGGGTTTAGGAACCTGCTTCTGGCCAGCTTGTGTCCACGAGTGCAAGGGCTGCGCCTTCCTTTCGGAAGCAGCCAGAGCCTTCTCAGCTGCAGCTGCTTGTGAAGCAGCTCTTGGCTGGACATTTGAAATTGGCTGCCCTCAGTGCATGAGCCCGGTGCCCAGCTGCTTGCTTCTTCGCCTTCTGTGCTCTGGGCAGAAGTGAAGCCCAGCCATGGCTTGGAGCTTTGCCGCTCTTCAGCGTGAACACTGCATGCAGCCACAGTGTGCTGTGCAGGGATTTTCATCAGCTCAACGTACAACAAGCATTTTCTTGCTGTTTCACGGAGTCCAAACAGTCCGTGTAGCTCTCGCTCAGCGAAAAGCGTTTGGAGAGAAACACTTGCTGCAGTAACTTTTCGCTGGGCAAGACTTTCACCACAGCACCCCAATTCGGGCAAGGAGCAGGAGAACGGAAGAGCATCTTTTCGTCCTGCCACGTTCTTCTGGGCGACACGCCTATCCGCCTCTTGGCTCCCTGCAAGGCTGTAAGCATGGCAGCGGTACTTGGAAGTGAGAAGGCAGGTGCAGAGAGCACCGCGATCTGCCAGCGCTGTGCAGGCTGTAAAGGAAAGAGGGCTACCACTAGGATGTGCTGCAAATACAGGTTCCCAGGCGTCGACGGTAAGCTCCGGGGAAGCTCGTTGAGCTACAAGTGTTCTCTGGGCGAGACTTAGCTGAGAAGCTTTCCGTTCAGATTCAGGCTACCACGCAGCCCGAATGTGCTGCTCCCTAGCGCTGAGAGAGAAAGTGCAGAGCCCAGGCGTGTTTGGGTAGAGGCATTTGGGTGGAGCATTTCTCTGGCGGCACCGTGCTCTCTGGGCGACAAGTAGACACCGCTTCGACTCCGGCACAATGAAGGCGCAGAGCACGGAGCTGCTATGCGCACGGCACAGGCTGCAAGAGGAAGCGTGGCTGCCTCTCGCTTGTGTGCGGATTCACGTTAGCACTTGCAAACAGAAAGTTCCACCTGCGGCTACTTGTGCTGCTACCTAGTTCTCTTCCAGCTTTCCCTGGAAAGCATTGTGCCCAGCTTTATGCTCGGAGATGCAGAGATGACAGTGGTAGATGCAGCGGAGACTGGAAATACAGAGTGCAGCCGAGAGTTTCTGCTGCTTTGACGTGAGGCAAGGGGAAAGTGCAGCCCAGCAGAGGCTTTGACTTGTGGAGCCTTTTTCTTTGGCAGCAGCTGCTGCAAGCAGGCAAGGAAGCTGCGAGAGTGAAGAAGGGGACGGTCTGTCTATGGGAGAAGGGAGCTGCCGAGGCGCAGTGTGTTGTGCTCAGTTTCAAGGCTGCCTGGAGGAGGGGGGGACTTGAAGAACGCCTTCTTTCTGGACGCGTCCTTCTGCCTGGGCTCCAGCTGCATGCACTCTGCAGCACGGAGGGTTTAGGAACCTGCTTCTGGCCAGCTTGTGTCCACGAGTGCAAGGGCTGCGCCTTCCTTTCGGAAGCAGCCAGAGCCTTCTCAGCTGCAGCTGCTTGTGAAGCAGCTCTTGGCTGGACATTTGAAATTGGCTGCCCTCAGTGCATGAGCCCGGTGCCCAGCTGCTTGCTTCTTCGCCTTCTGTGCTCTGGGCAGAAGTGAAGCCCAGCCATGGCTTGGAGCTTTGCCGCTCTTCAGCGTGAACACTGCATGCAGCCACAGTGTGCTGTGCAGGGATTTTCATCAGCTCAACGTACAACAAGCATTTTCTTGCTGTTTCACGGAGTCCAAACAGTCCGTGTAGCTCTCGCTCAGCGAAAAGCGTTTGGAGAGAAACACTTGCTGCAGTAACTTTTCGCTGGGCAAGACTTTCACCACAGCACCCCAATTCGGGCAAGGAGCAGGAGAACGGAAGAGCATCTTTTCGTCCTGCCACGTTCTTCTGGGCGACACGCCTATCCGCCTCTTGGCTCCCTGCAAGGCTGTAAGCACGGCAGCGGTACTTGGAAGTGAGAAGGCAGGTGCAGAGAGCACCGCGATCTGCCAGCGCTGTGCAGGCTGTAAAGGAAAGAGGGCTACCACTAGGATGTGCTGCAAATACAGGTTCCCAGGCGTCGACGGTAAGCTCCGGGGAAGCTCGTTGAGCTACAAGTGTTCTCTGGGCGAGACTTAGCTGAGAAGCTTTCCGTTCAGATTCAGGCTACCACGCAGCCCGAATGTGCTGCTCCCTAGCGCTGAGAGAGAAAGTGCAGAGCCCAGGCGTGTTTGGGTAGAGGCATTTGGGTGGAGCATTTCTCTGGCGGCACCGTGCTCTCTGGGCGACAAGTAGACACCGCTTCGACTCCGGCACAATGAAGGCGCAGAGCACGGAGCTGCTATGCGCACGGCACAGGCTGCAAGAGGAAGCGTGGCTGCCTCTCGCTTGTGTGCGGATTCACGTTAGCACTTGCAAACAGAAAGTTCCACCTGCGGCTACTTGTGCTGCTACCTAGTTCTCTTCCAGCTTTCCCTGGAAAGCATTGTGCCCAGCTTTATGCTCGGAGATGCAGAGATGACAGTGGTAGATGCAGCGGAGACTGGAAATACAGAGTGCAGCCGAGAGTTTCTGCTGCTTTGACGTGAGGCAAGGGGAAAGTGCAGCCCAGCAGAGGCTTTGACTTGTGGAGCCTTTTTCTTTGGCAGCAGCTGCTGCAAGCAGGCAAGGAAGCTGCGAGAGTGAAGAAGGGGACGGTCTGTCTATGGGAGAAGGGAGCTGCCGAGGCGCAGTGTGTTGTGCTCAGTTTCAAGGCTGCCTGGAGGAGGGGGGTACTTGAAGAACGCCTTCTTTCTGGACGCGTCCTTCTGCCTGGGCTCCAGCTGCATGCACTCTGCAGCACGGAGGGTTTAGGAACCTGCTTCTGGCCAGCTTGTGTCCACGAGTGCAAGGGCTGCGCCTTCCTTTCGGAAGCAGCCAGAGCCTTCTCAGCTGCAGCTGCTTGTGAAGCAGCTCTTGGCTGGACATTTGAAATTGGCTGCCCTCAGTGCATGAGCCCGGTGCCCAGCTGCTTGCTTCTTCGCCTTCTGTGCTCTGGGCAGAAGTGAAGCCCAGCCATGGCTTGGAGCTTTGCCGCTCTTCAGCGTGAACACTGCATGCAGCCACAGTGTGCTGTGCAGGGATTTTCATCAGCTCAACGTACAACAAGCATTTTCTTGCTGTTTCACCGAGTCCAAACTGTCCGTGTAGCTCTCGCTCAGCGAAAAGCGTTTGGAGAGAAACACTTGCTGCAGTAACTTTTCGCTGGGCAAGACTTTCACCACAGCACCCCAATTCGGGCAAGGAGCAGGAGAACGGAAGAGCATCTTTTCGTCCTGCCACGTTCTTCTGGGCGACACGCCTATCCGCCTCTTGGCTCCCTGCAAGGCTGTAAGCACGGCAGCGGTACTTGGAAGTGAGAAGGCAGGTGCAGAGAGCACCGCGATCTGCCAGCGCTGTGCAGGCTGTAAAGGAAAGAGGGCTACCACTAGGATGTGCTGCAAATACAGGTTCCCAGGCGTCGACGGTAAGCTCCGGGGAAGCTCGTTGAGCTACAAGTGTTCTCTGGGCGAGACTTAGCTGAGAAGCTTTCCGTTCAGATTCAGGCTACCACGCAGCCCGAATGTGCTGCTCCCTAGCGCTGAGAGAGAAAGTGCAGAGCCCAGGCGTGTTTGGGTAGAGGCATTTGGGTGGAGCATTTCTCTGGCGGCACCGTGCTCTCTGGGCGACAAGTAGACACCGCTTCGACTCCGGCACAATGAAGGCGCAGAGCACGGAGCTGCTATGCGCACGGCACAGGCTGCAAGAGGAAGCGTGGCTGCCTCTCGCTTGTGTGCGGATTCACGTTAGCACTTGCAAACAGAAAGTTCCACCTGCGGCTACTTGTGCTGCTACCTAGTTCTCTTCCAGCTTTCCCTGGAAAGCATTGTGCCCAGCTTTATGCTCGGAGATGCAGAGATGACAGTGGTAGATGCAGCGGAGACTGGAAATACAGAGTGCAGCCGAGAGTTTCTGCTGCTTTGACGTGAGGCAAGGGGAAAGTGCAGCCCAGCAGAGGCTTTGACTTGTGGAGCCTTTTTCTTTGGCAGCAGCTGCTGCAAGCAGGCAAGGAAGCTGCGAGAGTGAAGAAGGGGACGGTCTGTCTATGGGAGAAGGGAGCTGCCGAGGCGCAGTGTGTTGTGCTCAGTTTCAAGGCTGCCTGGAGGAGGGGGGTACTTGAAGAACGCCTTCTTTCTGGACGCGTCCTTCTGCCTGGGCTCCAGCTGCATGCACTCTGCAGCACGGAGGGTTTAGGAACCTGCTTCTGGCCAGCTTGTGTCCACGAGTGCAAGGGCTGCGCCTTCCTTTCGGAAGCAGCCAGAGCCTTCTCAGCTGCAGCTGCTTGTGAAGCAGCTCTTGGCTGGACATTTGAAATTGGCTGCCCTCAGTGCATGAGCCCGGTGCCCAGCTGCTTGCTTCTTCGCCTTCTGTGCTCTGGGCAGAAGTGAAGCCCAGCCATGGCTTGGAGCTTTGCCGCTCTTCAGCGTGAACACTGCATGCAGCCACAGTGTGCTGTGCAGGGATTTTCATCAGCTCAACGTACAACAAGCATTTTCTTGCTGTTTCACCGAGTCCAAACTGTCCGTGTAGCTCTCGCTCAGCGAAAAGCGTTTGGAGAGAAACACTTGCTGCAGTAACTTTTCGCTGGGCAAGACTTTCACCACAGCACCCCAATTCGGGCAAGGAGCAGGAGAACGGAAGAGCATCTTTTCGTCCTGCCACGTTCTTCTGGGCGACACGCCTATCCGCCTCTTGGCTCCCTGCAAGGCTGTAAGCATGGCAGCGGTACTTGGAAGTGAGAAGGCAGGTGCAGAGAGCACCGCGATCTGCCAGCGCTGTGCAGGCTGTAAAGGAAAGAGGGCTACCACTAGGATGTGCTGCAAATACAGGTTCCCAGGCGTCGACGGTAAGCTCCGGGGAAGCTCGTTGAGCTACAAGTGTTCTCTGGGCGAGACTTAGCTGAGAAGCTTTCCGTTCAGATTCAGGCTACCACGCAGCCCGAATGTGCTGCTCCCTAGCGCTGAGAGAGAAAGTGCAGAGCCCAGGCGTGTTTGGGTAGAGGCATTTGGGTGGAGCATTTCTCTGGCGGCACCGTGCTCTCTGGGCGACAAGTAGACACCGCTTCGACTCCGGCACAATGAAGGCGCCGAGCACGGAGCTGCTATGCGCACGGCACAGGCTGCAAGAGGAAGCGTGGCTGCCTCTCGCTTGTGTGCGGATTCACGTTAGCACTTGAAAACAGAAAGTTCCACCTGCGGCTACTTGTGCTGCTACCTAGTTCTCTTCCAGCTTTCCCTGGAAAGCATTGTGCCCAGCTTTATGCTCGGAGATGCAGAGCTGACAGTGGTAGATGCAGCGGAGACTGGAAATACAGAGTGCAGCCGAGAGTTTCTGCTGCTTTGACGTGAGGCAAGGGGAAAGTGCAGCCCAGCAGAGGCTTTGACTTGTGGAGCCTTTTTCTTTGGCAGCAGCTGCTGCAAGCAGGCAAGGAAGCTGCGAGAGTGAAGAAGGGGACGGTCTGTCTATGGGAGAAGGGAGCTGCCGAGGCGCAGTGTGTTGTGCTCAGTTTCAAGGCTGCCTGGAGGAGGGGGGTACTTGAAGAACGCCTTCTTTCTGGACGCGTCCTTCTGCCTGGGCTCCAGCTGCATGCACTCTGCAGCACGGAGGGTTTAGGAACCTGCTTCTGGCCAGCTTGTGTCCACGAGTGCAAGGGCTGCGCCTTCCTTTCGGAAGCAGCCAGAGCCTTCTCAGCTGCAGCTGCTTGTGAAGCAGCTCTTGGCTGGACATTTGAAATTGGCTGCCCTCAGTGCATGAGCCCGGTGCCCAGCTGCTTGCTTCTTCGCCTTCTGTGCTCTGGGCAGAAGTGAAGCCCAGCCATGGCTTGGAGCTTTGCCGCTCTTCAGCGTGAACACTGCATGCAGCCACAGTGTGCTGTGCAGGGATTTTCATCAGCTCAACGTACAACAAGCATTTTCTTGCTGTTTCACCGAGTCCAAACTGTCCGTGTAGCTCTCGCTCAGCGAAAAGCGTTTGGAGAGAAACACTTGCTGCAGTAACTTTTCGCTGGGCAAGACTTTCACCACAGCACCCCAATTCGGGCAAGGAGCAGGAGAACGGAAGAGCATCTTTTCGTCCTGCCACGTTCTTCTGGGCGACACGCCTATCCGCCTCTTGGCTCCCTGCAAGGCTGTAAGCACGGCAGCGGTACTTGGAAGTGAGAAGGCAGGTGCAGAGAGCACCGCGATCTGCCAGCGCTGTGCAGGCTGTAAAGGAAAGAGGGCTACCACTAGGATGTGCTGCAAATACAGGTTCCCAGGCGTCGACGGTAAGCTCCGGGGAAGCTCGTTGAGCTACAAGTGTTCTCTGGGCGAGACTTAGCTGAGAAGCTTTCCGTTCAGATTCAGGCTACCACGCAGCCCGAATGTGCTGCTCCCTAGCGCTGAGAGAGAAAGTGCAGAGCCCAGGCGTGTTTGGGTAGAGGCATTTGGGTGGAGCATTTCTCTGGCGGCACCGTGCTCTCTGGGCGACAAGTAGACACCGCTTCGACTCCGGCACAATGAAGGCGCAGAGCACGGAGCTGCTATGCGCACGGCACAGGCTGCAAGAGGAAGCGTGGCTGCCTCTCGCTTGTGTGCGGATTCACGTTAGCACTTGCAAACAGAAAGTTCCACCTGCGGCTACTTGTGCTGCTACCTATTTCTCTTCCAGCTTTCCCTGGAAAGCATTGTGCCCAGCTTTATGCTCGGAGATGCAGAGATGACAGTGGTAGATGCAGCGGAGACTGGAAATACAGAGTGCAGCCGAGAGTTTCTGCTGCTTTGACGTGAGGCAAGGGGAAAGTGCAGCCCAGCAGAGGCTTTGACTTGTGGAGCCTTTTTCTTTGGCAGCAGCTGCTGCAAGCAGGCAAGGAAGCTGCGAGAGTGAAGAAGGGGACGGTCTGTCTATGGGAGAAGGGAGCTGCCGAGGCGCAGTGTGTTGTGCTCAGTTTCAAGGCTGCCTGGAGGAGGGGGGTACTTGAAGAACGCCTTCTTTCTGGACGCGTCCTTCTGCCTGGGCTCCAGCTGCATGCACTCTGCAGCACGGAGGGTTTAGGAACCTGCTTCTGGCCAGCTTGTGTCCACGAGTGCAAGGGCTGCGCCTTCCTTTCGGAAGCAGCCAGAGCCTTCTCAGCTGCAGCTGCTTGTGAAGCAGCTCTTGGCTGGACATTTGAAATTGGCTGCCCTCAGTGCATGAGCCCGGTGCCCAGCTGCTTGCTTCTTCGCCTTCTGTGCTCTGGGCAGAAGTGAAGCCCAGCCATGGCTTGGAGCTTTGCCGCTCTTCAGCGTGAACACTGCATGCAGCCACAGTGTGCTGTGCAGGGATTTTCATCAGCTCAACGTACAACAAGCATTTTCTTGCTGTTTCACGGAGTCCAAACAGTCCGTGTAGCTCTCGCTCAGCGAAAAGCGTTTGGAGAGAAACACTTGCTGCAGTAACTTTTCGCTGGGCAAGACTTTCACCACAGCACCCCAATTCGGGCAAGGAGCAGGAGAACGGAAGAGCATCTTTTCGTCCTGCCACGTTCTTCTGGGCGACACGCCTATCCGCCTCTTGGCTCCCTGCAAGGCTGTAAGCATGGCAGCGGTACTTGGAAGTGAGAAGGCAGGTGCAGAGAGCACCGCGATCTGCCAGCGCTGTGCAGGCTGTAAAGGAAAGAGGGCTACCACTAGGATGTGCTGCAAATACAGGTTCCCAGGCGTCGACGGTAAGCTCCGGGGAAGCTCGTTGAGCTACAAGTGTTCTCTGGGCGAGACTTAGCTGAGAAGCTTTCCGTTCAGATTCAGGCTACCACGCAGCCCGAATGTGCTGCTCCCTAGCGCTGAGAGAGAAAGTGCAGAGCCCAGGCGTGTTTGGGTAGAGGCATTTGGGTGGAGCATTTCTCTGGCGGCACCGTGCTCTCTGGGCGACAAGTAGACACCGCTTCGACTCCGGCACAATGAAGGCGCCGAGCACGGAGCTGCTATGCGCACGGCACAGGCTGCAAGAGGAAGCGTGGCTGCCTCTCGCTTGTGTGCGGATTCACGTTAGCACTTGAAAACAGAAAGTTCCACCTGCGGCTACTTGTGCTGCTACCTAGTTCTCTTCCAGCTTTCCCTGGAAAGCATTGTGCCCAGCTTTATGCTCGGAGATGCAGAGCTGACAGTGGTAGATGCAGCGGAGACTGGAAATACAGAGTGCAGCCGAGAGTTTCTGCTGCTTTGACGTGAGGCAAGGGGAAAGTGCAGCCCAGCAGAGGCTTTGACTTGTGGAGCCTTTTTCTTTGGCAGCAGCAGCTGCAAGCAGGCAAGGAAGCTGCGAGAGTGAAGAAGGGGACGGTCTGTCTATGGGAGAAGGGAGCTGCCGAGGCGCAGTGTGTTGTGCTCAGTTTCAAGGCTGCCTGGAGGAGGGGGGTACTTGAAGAACGCCTTCTTTCTGGACGCGTCCTTCTGCCTGGGCTCCAGCTGCATGCACTCTGCAGCACGGAGGGTTTAGGAACCTGCTTCTGGCCAGCTTGTGTCCACGAGTGCAAGGGCTGCGCCTTCCTTTCGGAAGCAGCCAGAGCCTTCTCAGCTGCAGCTGCTTGTGAAGCAGCTCTTGGCTGGACATTTGAAATTGGCTGCCCTCAGTGCATGAGCCCGGTGCCCAGCTGCTTGCTTCTTCGCCTTCTGTGCTCTGGGCAGAAGTGAAGCCCAGCCATGGCTTGGAGCTTTGCCGCTCTTCAGCGTGAACACTGCATGCAGCCACAGTGTGCTGTGCAGGGATTTTCATCAGCTCAACGTACAACAAGCATTTTCTTGCTGTTTCACGGAGTCCAAACAGTCCGTGTAGCTCTCGCTCAGCGAAAAGCGTTTGGAGAGAAACACTTGCTGCAGTAACTTTTCGCTGGGCAAGACTTTCACCACAGCACCCCAATTCGGGCAAGGAGCAGGAGAACGGAAGAGCATCTTTTCGTCCTGCCACGTTCTTCTGGGCGACACGCCTATCCGCCTCTTGGCTCCCTGCAAGGCTGTAAGCATGGCAGCGGTACTTGGAAGTGAGAAGGCAGGTGCAGAGAGCACCGCGATCTGCCAGCGCTGTGCAGGCTGGAAAGGAAAGAGGGCTACCACTAGGATGTGCTGCAAATACAGGTTCCCAGGCGTCGACGGTAAGCTCCGGGGAAGCTCGTTGAGCTACAAGTGTTCTCTGGGCGAGACTTAGCTGAGAAGCTTTCCGTTCAGATTCAGGCTACCACGCAGCCCGAATGTGCTGCTCCCTAGCGCTGAGAGAGAAAGTGCAGAGCCCAGGCGTGTTTGGGTAGAGGCATTTGGGTGGAGCATTTCTCTGGCGGCACCGTGCTCTCTGGGCGACAAGTAGACACCGCTTCGACTCCGGCACAATGAAGGCGCAGAGCACGGAGCTGCTATGCGCACGGCACAGGCTGCAAGAGGAAGCGTGGCTGCCTCTCGCTTGTGTGCGGATTCACGTTAGCACTTGCAAACAGAAAGTTCCACCTGCGGCTACTTGTGCTGCTACCTATTTCTCTTCCAGCTTTCCCTGGAAAGCATTGTGCCCAGCTTTATGCTCGGAGATGCAGAGATGACAGTGGTAGATGCAGCGGAGACTGGAAATACAGAGTGCAGCCGAGAGTTTCTGCAGCTTTGACGTGAGGCAAGCAAACTGTCCGTGTAGCTCTCGCTCAGCGAAAAGCGTTTGGCGAGAAACACTTGCTGCAGTAGCTTTTCGCTGGGCAAGACTTTCACCACAGCACCCCAATTCGGGCAAGGAGCAGGAGAACGGAAGAGCATCTTTTCGTCCTGCCACGTTCTTCTGGGCGACACGCCTATCCGCCTCTTGGCTCCCTGCAAGGCTGTAAGCACGGCAGCGGTACTTGGAAGTGAGAAGGCAGGTGCAGAGAGCACCGCGATCTGCCAGCGCTGTGCAGGCTGTAAAGGAAAGAGGGCTACCACTAGGATGTGCTGCAAATACAGGTTCCCAGGCGTCGACGGTAAGCTCCGGGGAAGCTCGTTGAGCTACAAGTGTTCTCTGGGCGAGACTTAGCTGAGAAGCTTTCCGTTCAGATTCAGGCTACCACGCAGCCCGAATGTGCTGCTCCCTAGCGCTGAGAGAGAAAGTGCAGAGCCCAGGCGTGTTTGGGTAGAGGCATTTGGGTGGAGCATTTCTCTGGCGGCACCGTGCTCTCTGGGCGACAAGTAGACACCGCTTCGACTCCGGCACAATGAAGGCGCAGAGCACGGAGCTGCTATGCGCACGGCACAGGCTGCAAGAGGAAGCGTGGCTGCCTCTCGCTTGTGTGCGGATTCACGTTAGCACTTGCAAACAGAAAGTTCCACCTGCGGCTACTTGTGCTGCTACCTAGTTCTCTTCCAGCTTTCCCTGGAAAGCATTGTGCCCAGCTTTATGCTCGGAGATGCAGAGATGACAGTGGTAGATGCAGCGGAGACTGGAAATACAGAGTGCAGCCGAGAGTTTCTGCTGCTTTGACGTGAGGCAAGGGGAAAGTGCAGCCCAGCAGAGGCTTTGACTTGTGGAGCCTTTTTCTTTGGCAGCAGCTGCTGCAAGCAGGCAAGGAAGCTGCGAGAGTGAAGAAGGGGACGGTCTGTCTATGGGAGAAGGGAGCTGCCGAGGCGCAGTGTGTTGTGCTCAGTTTCAAGGCTGCCTGGAGGAGGGGGGTACTTGAAGAACGCCTTCTTTCTGGACGCGTCCTTCTGCCTGGGCTCCAGCTGCATGCACTCTGCAGCACGGAAGGTTTAGGAACCTGCTTCTGGCCAGCTTGTGTCCACGAGTGCAAGGGCTGCGCCTTCCTTTCGGAAGCAGCCAGAGCCTTCTCAGCTGCAGCTGCTTGTGAAGCAGCTCTTGGCTGGACATTTGAAATTGGCTGCCCTCAGTGCATGAGCCCGGTGCCCAGCTGCTTGCTTCTTCGCCTTCTGTGCTCTGGGCAGAAGTGAAGCCCAGCCATGGCTTGGAGCTTTGCCGCTCTTCAGCGTGAACACTGCATGCAGCCACAGTGTGCTGTGCAGGGATTTTCATCAGCTCAACGTACAACAAGCATTTTCTTGCTGTTTCACGGAGTCCAAACAGTCCGTGTAGCTCTCGCTCAGCGAAAAGCGTTTGGAGAGAAACACTTGCTGCAGTAACTTTTCGCTGGGCAAGACTTTCACCACAGCACCCCAATTCGGGCAAGGAGCAGGAGAACGGAAGAGCATCTTTTCGTCCTGCCACGTTCTTCTGGGCGACACGCCTATCCGCCTCTTGGCTCCCTGCAAGGCTGTAAGCACGGCAGCGGTACTTGGAAGTGAGAAGGCAGGTGCAGAGAGCACCGCGATCTGCCAGCGCTGTGCAGGCTGTAAAGGAAAGAGGGCTACCACTAGGATGTGCTGCAAATACAGGTTCCCAGGCGTCGACGGTAAGCTCCGGGGAAGCTCGTTGAGCTACAAGTGTTCTCTGGGCGAGACTTAGCTGAGAAGCTTTCCGTTCAGATTCAGGCTACCACGCAGCCCGAATGTGCTGCTCCCTAGCGCTGAGAGAGAAAGTGCAGAGCCCAGGCGTGTTTGGGTAGAGGCATTTGGGTGGAGCATTTCTCTGGCGGCACCGTGCTCTCTGGGCGACAAGTAGACACCGCTTCGACTCCGGCACAATGAAGGCGCAGAGCACGGAGCTGCTATGCGCACGGCACAGGCTGCAAGAGGAAGCGTGGCTGCCTCTCGCTTGTGTGCGGATTCACGTTAGCACTTGCAAACAGAAAGTTCCACCTGCGGCTACTTGTGCTGCTACCTAGTTCTCTTCCAGCTTTCCCTGGAAAGCATTGTGCCCAGCTTTATGCTCGGAGATGCAGAGATGACAGTGGTAGATGCAGCGGAGACTGGAAATACAGAGTGCAGCCGAGAGTTTCTGCTGCTTTGACGTGAGGCAAGGGGAAAGTGCAGCCCAGCAGAGGCTTTGACTTGTGGAGCCTTTTTCTTTGGCAGCAGCTGCTGCAAGCAGGCAAGGAAGCTGCGAGAGTGAAGAAGGGGACGGTCTGTCTATGGGAGAAGGGAGCTGCCGAGGCGCAGTGTGTTGTGCTCAGTTTCAAGGCTGCCTGGAGGAGGGGGGGACTTGAAGAACGCCTTCTTTCTGGACGCGTCCTTCTGCCTGGGCTCCAGCTGCATGCACTCTGCAGCACGGAGGGTTTAGGAACCTGCTTCTGGCCAGCTTGTGTCCACGAGTGCAAGGGCTGCGCCTTCCTTTCGGAAGCAGCCAGAGCCTTCTCAGCTGCAGCTGCTTGTGAAGCAGCTCTTGGCTGGACATTTGAAATTGGCTGCCCTCAGTGCATGAGCCCGGTGCCCAGCTGCTTGCTTCTTCGCCTTCTGTGCTCTGGGCAGAAGTGAAGCCCAGCCATGGCTTGGAGCTTTGCCGCTCTTCAGCGTGAACACTGCATGCAGCCACAGTGTGCTGTGCAGGGATTTTCATCAGCTCAACGTACAACAAGCATTTTCTTGCTGTTTCACGGAGTCCAAACAGTCCGTGTAGCTCTCGCTCAGCGAAAAGCGTTTGGAGAGAAACACTTGCTGCAGTAACTTTTCGCTGGGCAAGACTTTCACCACAGCACCCCAATTCGGGCAAGGAGCAGGAGAACGGAAGAGCATCTTTTCGTCCTGCCACGTTCTTCTGGGCGACACGCCTATCCGCCTCTTGGCTCCCTGCAAGGCTGTAAGCATGGCAGCGGTACTTGGAAGTGAGAAGGCAGGTGCAGAGAGCACCGCGATCTGCCAGCGCTGTGCAGGCTGGAAAGGAAAGAGGGCTACCACTAGGATGTGCTGCAAATACAGGTTCCCAGGCGTCGACGGTAAGCTCCGGGGAAGCTCGTTGAGCTACAAGTGTTCTCTGGGCGAGACTTAGCTGAGAAGCTTTCCGTTCAGATTCAGGCTACCACGCAGCCCGAATGTGCTGCTCCCTAGCGCTGAGAGAGAAAGTGCAGAGCCCAGGCGTGTTTGGGTAGAGGCATTTGGGTGGAGCATTTCTCTGGCGGCACCGTGCTCTCTGGGCGACAAGTAGACACCGCTTCGACTCCGGCACAATGAAGGCGCAGAGCACGGAGCTGCTATGCGCACGGCACAGGCTGCAAGAGGAAGCGTGGCTGCCTCTCGCTTGTGTGCGGATTCACGTTAGCACTTGCAAACAGAAAGTTCCACCTGCGGCTACTTGTGCTGCTACCTAGTTCTCTTCCAGCTTTCCCTGGAAAGCATTGTGCCCAGCTTTATGCTCGGAGATGCAGAGCTGACAGTGGTAGATGCAGCGGAGACTGGAAATACAGAGTGCAGCCGAGAGTTTCTGCAGCTTTGACGTGAGGCAAGCAAACTGTCCGTGTAGCTCTCGCTCAGCGAAAAGCGTTTGGCGAGAAACACTTGCTGCAGTAGCTTTTCGCTGGGCAAGACTTTCACCACAGCACCCCAATTCGGGCAAGGAGCAGGAGAACGGAAGAGCATCTTTTCGTCCTGCCACGTTCTTCTGGGCGACACGCCTATCCGCCTCTTGGCTCCCTGCAAGGCTGTAAGCACGGCAGCGGTACTTGGAAGTGAGAAGGCAGGTGCAGAGAGCACCGCGATCTGCCAGCGCTGTGCAGGCTGTAAAGGAAAGAGGGCTACCACTAGGATGTGCTGCAAATACAGGTTCCCAGGCGTCGACGGTAAGCTCCGGGGAAGCTCGTTGAGCTACAAGTGTTCTCTGGGCGAGACTTAGCTGAGAAGCTTTCCGTTCAGATTCAGGCTACCACGCAGCCCGAATGTGCTGCTCCCTAGCGCTGAGAGAGAAAGTGCAGAGCCCAGGCGTGTTTGGGTAGAGGCATTTGGGTGGAGCATTTCTCTGGCGGCACCGTGCTCTCTGGGCGACAAGTAGACACCGCTTCGACTCCGGCACAATGAAGGCGCAGAGCACGGAGCTGCTATGCGCACGGCACAGGCTGCAAGAGGAAGCGTGGCTGCCTCTCGCTTGTGTGCGGATTCACGTTAGCACTTGCAAACAGAAAGTTCCACCTGCGGCTACTTGTGCTGCTACCTAGTTCTCTTCCAGCTTTCCCTGGAAAGCATTGTGCCCAGCTTTATGCTCGGAGATGCAGAGATGACAGTGGTAGATGCAGCGGAGACTGGAAATACAGAGTGCAGCCGAGAGTTTCTGCTGCTTTGACGTGAGGCAAGGGGAAAGTGCAGCCCAGCAGAGGCTTTGACTTGTGGAGCCTTTTTCTTTGGCAGCAGCTGCTGCAAGCAGGCAAGGAAGCTGCGAGAGTGAAGAAGGGGACGGTCTGTCTATGGGAGAAGGGAGCTGCCGAGGCGCAGTGTGTTGTGCTCAGTTTCAAGGCTGCCTGGAGGAGGGGGGTACTTGAAGAACGCCTTCTTTCTGGACGCGTCCTTCTGCCTGGGCTCCAGCTGCATGCACTCTGCAGCACGGAAGGTTTAGGAACCTGCTTCTGGCCAGCTTGTGTCCACGAGTGCAAGGGCTGCGCCTTCCTTTCGGAAGCAGCCAGAGCCTTCTCAGCTGCAGCTGCTTGTGAAGCAGCTCTTGGCTGGACATTTGAAATTGGCTGCCCTCAGTGCATGAGCCCGGTGCCCAGCTGCTTGCTTCTTCGCCTTCTGTGCTCTGGGCAGAAGTGAAGCCCAGCCATGGCTTGGAGCTTTGCCGCTCTTCAGCGTGAACACTGCACGCAGCCACAGTGTGCTGTGCAGGGATTTTCCTTCAGCTACGACGGACAAGCATTTCCTTGCTGTTTCACCGAGTCCAAACTGTCCGTGTAGCTCTTGCTCAGGGAAATGCATCGGGAGAGAAACACTTGCTACGTGTAGGATCACATTCTTTTATGTCTCCAAGAGGCAGGATGCGTAGCGGAGCTCTTCCACCGACTCCTCCCACACGACTGTGGCCGCGCCAGCGAAGCGCTTGGCTTTTTTCCCGTCACTGTCAGCGCTCATCGAAACAACCACACGATGGCGCTGGGGACTTGCAAATAAGGCCAAGCACCTGCTGCAGCTCGAAACCACCCCAAGGGCAGAGGCAAGTTGAATACGTCCCTGCACTCGAATCAACGGTGTCAGGACAAAAAGATTTCCAGACTCTTACCCCTCCAAGAGCAGACTCTTCTTTACACCACAATCCGAGAGCCAGACAAACCTCCTTGGCCCAAACAAATCTTTCCCTCTCGCAGATTCCGCCCACCAGCTTGAAACCATCTGGCAAAAACAGAGCTCACAACAGTGCCAGCTTGAGGAAGATCTTGCTGCCTACAACTTCAACTGTACCACGCAAACTAGCAGCACACACGCTGCTCTCAGTACTTTCCTTCTCAGCTTTAGGTACCATCCTAAGCCTTCCCTCTCCCAGAGTCAGGATCCAAAGACAACGGCACCAGGGACTGCTCACACACTAAAGGCACCAGGACAAAAGGCTCACGCGCTTGGCCTTTGCATTCCCACTGACAGCTCAACAGCTCTAACCCAGAGCTCTGCCTGTTGGGAAAAGCCTTTAAAATCCCTAAGAGCACCTCATGTGTGCATCCAAACCTGCTTTCCTTGCCAAAGAGAGCAACTGCAAGCCCATCTCCAAAGAAACGGCATCCCCTACTCCAAAATACAACACATCCAGGGACTTATCCACCTCCAGTATTGAATATG